>NW_016174810.1:7722-10600 GCF_001687245.7 Rhagoletis zephyria
CTGTTAGATTCCAGACGGTCCCAAGATGTTGAAATGTTAACACAAATTTTGGTTTTGTATTACCAAGCTATGAAAAAGTATCTGCGAAATGCAGATACCGAAGCCGATGCAGATACAGAAGCCGCCGAACACATATCGATGTAAAGTAAACAAGCCCCCTGCTGCATCCCTTTTTCGATAGTTCCGAACTAGTTCTAAATTCGTCAAATAAGATCTAGTTCGTTCTGCATCTCTTTTTCTATAGTTCCGAACCAGTTCTAAATTCGTCACGTTAGATATAGATTTCTAGTGAAGAAAACTGAAAAAGTTAGTTTTTTAAAAGTACAACTTTTCACCGATTTTGGACTGGTGGAGATCTAGCTCCTATCGGACTTGTTCCTTTTTGGCGATAAAGACCTAGTACGAAACTAGAAATTTGATTCCTAGCCCGTGGTTTCCCTGCAGGGTAATTTTGCATGCTGTCGCGCTGTCCTCGTTGCGCTCTTGCTTGTATACGTACACGGTTAAAAATTTGGGTTTATTTTTTAAACCTAGTTGGGTTTGCTGCATTTTTTAAACTACCTTAGTCTACTTTTTAAACTAGTTAATAGTTTTAAGTAATTTTTAATAAATTCTGGTTTAAATTTTAGTCCACGAAGCAGAGAAACCGATGTGGTTTAAAATTAAAACCAAAAAGTTTCACTTGTAGCATGAAAAGTTTAAAATATAAACCTATTAACCTAGAAAAGAGAGAAATAAACTTATTTAATTGAGCGATGAGTGAATATATTCATTTAGATATGCATACATATATGTCTGCACTGTTGAAACAGCTGATAAGGTGACCAAATGCTTATTTTTTCGATTGCTGTGTGTTGAATGTTCATGAAGTTAGCCTGAGAAGCACTAAAAAGATGTCTGTACAAATGTGTATGTCTCATTTCGTAGAAAAATGAAACGCGATGAAGATATTCTTATTGTTGAAATTAAATGTGCTGAAAAATACGAGTTAGTTTCATTTGCAAAAAGCAAATTACGCGTAAAAAGCTATATTGAGCAAACTGGTAAGTACTTTTATCAACAATTCTTAAATAAACTTGCAATTACATCTGTAGTCTATTGCAGTGGCAAAATCTTTCGCCATTGAAAGTGAAAGAATCTCGTTTCGCACTGCTCGTGGCAGCAAAATTCTAGAAGAAAGTTTGGCAAGTTTTATTTTGCAATACAGCGCCTGTGCATGTTTCTTACTGGAAGTTTCAGATCCTCAATCAGGCAGAAAACCCCCTTTAAAAAGATTTGGCGATGAAAGCCTAAAAATCAGCAGTCAGGTGAATATATAATATTAATAAAAATAAAATACAATGTGATTATAGTGACATATGTATGTACATATATTCGCGTACGTTTTTGTCAAAGCTTTTGAAACAGCATCTCGAAAACAACGAGTGCCATCATTTATTGAAAGAGTATGCCGAAAAGAAAAGCCTTTCAGACGGATTGCGTCGAGTTCTCGTAAATGAGGCTGTTACTCTCCTGAGGGCTGAATGCTCGAACTACCCTACCAAGAATGAGAAAAATGCAATGGCTTTGGCTATAACAAGCCTTTTCCCTAACCTCAAATCAGACACAGGACAGAATATTTTCTTTGATGCGGCAACTAATACAGGGTAAGAAGTTACCTCCACTTTTAAATTGTCTAACCATTTTGTTGTTTATTAAATATTAATGTTATACTCGTTCTTCATTTAACCAGATATCTAGTCTCCCGTCTAAAAAATCTTAATTTTAAAAGGAAAAAGCTCAATAGATTTCAACATGAAGAAAATGATGTGGCGAAAGTTTCCTTGCCGTCCTTACAACAATCTTGCTTGACCGAAGGTGACATTGAATTTTTTAAGAATTGTGTGTTGCCCCAGCAGAGGTCAGCATTGGAAGAAAGGCTTAAAAAAAATGTAAAGGAGAGAGCTCATATGTGTGCAACCGGCGCAAATATTCATGATAGTTTTCCTTTCTTTTTTGTGGATCCCGAACTGGTAACTGATAAAAACGAAGTTCAGTGCATTGTAAAATTGTGTACCCCATTTTCACAAGTTTTCACTATTTACTTTTTTAAGTTTATTATTTGTTTACAAAAATATAGTTCATTATTTACCGACAACTACAAGTTTCAACCTTTATTATAAAAAAATTGAATTGGCAATACAACTGCATACTTATATCTGTTTTTAAATTCTGATTTAACAAGTTTGAAATAAGTTTTTATAAAAAAATTAAAATCAAGTACAAAAAATAAATAGTGAAAAGTTGTCAATATTTGGTGAACGTATAAACAGTTTTGCAACGCCATGTATGTATGTATGTACATTTGTGCATATCTCACACATACATTTTTCTTACGTTGCATCTTTTCAATATTTATGTATACTTGTATATCCATGTATTTATATATGTATGTAGATATTATTCGATTTTGAAATTAATTATGGTGAAAAGGCTAGAAGCTTATCCGATGATTGGATCAAATATTCGATTGTGGTAAAAGAGGTGGTAGAAGACACAGTAAGCAGTTCAAGAGACCTTCCGAAAATTGAGTGTTGGAATAGTGAAATTCGTCCTTTTCTCTACTTGCTTAAAGTTCTTCCTCCATCATCTGGTAGAAAGAAAGAAGGATTTTTAAGAGGAAATTTTCGTACATGCTTGCATGATCTCCTTCGTTTTGAAAGCGTAAGTTATTAATACAAACATCGATAAAAGTGCTTATTATATTCATTTTTATAACAGGTCAATATACCAAAAGAAGAGTACAATAACATTTTAAGTCCCATTGTCAGTGAAATTAAAATTTTGGACAGTGAAGGTGTAACTATTGACGGTATAAACTTTAAGGGCATTCTTATTA
>NW_016174811.1:0-10598 GCF_001687245.7 Rhagoletis zephyria
TATATATATATATATATATATATATATATTTTTTTTTAATGATGGTATGCACTGTACCTAGCCCAGGCAACCTCTCCATCCAATGGAGATTCATCCACGTGGACGCTTTTTTTTCTAGACACATAGCTTATCACGAATCGTGCTCTAAAATGCTTCAAAATAACTGTAGCCATAGTCTGCGTTATTAGCAAAGTGCAGAAACTTTAGCATCAGATGGAAACGCTGTTCAGACATGCATATCTAATTGGTTAATAAAATGGCCTAGAAATGCATTCAGGTCTAAAAAAAAGTACAGTTTTGTTCCCGGGATGCAGCATCAGTAATCCGAAGAACGTTTTGACTCATTGGCATTAGTAGTTATCTGTCCACTTATTATTATATTTATCAGATCATCAGGAAAAAAACTTTCAAATTGTTCTAGAACGTTCTCAGAAATGGCATTCTGTAATTTAATACCCGAATTTCTGGTGAAGAGAAACGGAGATCGTGGACTGCCACATTTTGTCCACAAAAACGCCACCAAGCATGTTATTGTCAACCGAATTGGGTTTTGCACTCGTACTGCAACTGTGGATGTCGGATTCATCTGACAGAGCTTCTGGTGTCCTCAAATTCGTATTTTGTTTCTGATGTGTGCGCTATGTGCCTTAAAATTAAGGATTACGCGTATTTTGTTTTAAAATTTACCGCATTTGAAAATATTTAAGTAGTTATGTGAGTACAAAAAAAAAAAAACAAATTGGTTTAGGCCACTTCTGCTCTCACGGTCTCATATTTAGTATGCCGACTATTTCAGATTCTGGTTTACTTGGTTCATCAACACACTTGTACAAATTTTTATTTGTATAAATTGTTGTATCTGTATGTATGCTTGGTGCTGTTCACCCTTTGCTATTGCAGTGAACGACAGTTGTCACATAGAAACGCAGCTAAATATGTACATACATATATTCGTGTGTGTATGTGCATACATACAAATTGGTAATACTTCAAGTGATTTGAATTTGTTATATATTTGCAAGCTACTTGTAATCGTTCTAGTGCTGTAAGTTGTACTTGTTGTTGTTGTTCATTGGCATCAACAGCTTGTACTGGTGTTTGGCAATTTAGTAGGGCAAACACTGGGCAACAAATATCCCTATCCATCAATGTAAACTTATAAGCACTTACATATATACATATGTTTGTATGTGCAACCTCGTACAAAACTCCTGTGTGATTTAATACAAACTTACCTACACACATACATATGAAGACCAAACAAACTATGTCCGTCAAGGCAAACTTCTCCGTTGTTGCATGCAACAAGAGCCATAGTCGTTAGTTTGTTGCACGTTCGTGCATATTTTGAATTTGTCGCGCATCAGCAGCTACAGCAGCAGCAGCAATATTGCCCGTAGACTTCCAAGTTGATATTTTGTGTTGGACGTTACTGCTTATGGTAATGCTGCTGCCACTGCCATTGCTGCTTTTATTGACACTGCATTCCATTTTCGGGGTATATGTATTGCGAGACAGCGTTGACAACATATTCATCGCTAACAAAAACAACACGAGCATGAATTACAGCTATCCTAGTAATCATGCCGCTATTCACTATCCGGTTTTCACCATCCGCTTTAGCTTCATAATAGCATAGCAACAACGACGAAACTTGAGTAAACTACTAGCGGCTGGTGGCTGAGTCGGAATTGCATAGCCCAACATTGCATACATACAAGAATTACCGGCAATACCTACATACAAACATACATATATGTACTTACGCCAGTTGCCAGTTGCCGGATGGCAATTTACAAATATCCGCACTAATAACTTTCCACGTTTGCATACGTCGTTCAGCAGATGACGATAGCAAAGCGTGACAGATAGGCGCAGAACAGTTGGGTCAGTGGGTGACAGGTGGCTTGCATTGGCTGCTGTAGCGGTGATCATCAACTCCGCCAATTGATGTTAGCTTCAAGTGCAGTACTCGTTCACACACACACGAATGCAAATGAATTACAGTTTTGCCGCTACGAAGTGTCATGTAGTTTTCGTCTTTTTTTTTGAGGGGAGGGGGCTTTAGTTTTGGTGAAATCTTTTGTTGTTGCTGTTTATTGTTGTTGTTTGCTACCCGCAGCGTTTCGCGAAAAACTAGTTTCGACAGCTTTTCAATGTTTTTTGGCGTTGCGTTGCTTTTCACTTTTCGCTTTCGTTGATATGACAGCGCATTCATTTGCCGCCTGTACATTAGTGTGTGCCTGTATTGGTGGTCGCGGCATGTAACATTTTGCTCCCCATAATTTCGACACACGCCAGATGTTGCGTCAGCAAAACCATTAATTTTTGCACTACAACTTACCGCAAAAGTACCAATGCAAACACATACGAAATGGCAAATGCGACGTACGAATGCGTACACTGCTACGCGCAAAGTGGAATAAAAAATATTGTAAACCATTCACTATAACCATGTGAGTCTGGCACAGTCTATGTACATTGGGGTGGTTCAAAGAAACCAAAGTCGAAATTTTAATGCTCTCACCCCCTTGGTTTGCTCTTTATCTCACCCTTCTTTATCGCAGTAAAAAAATATGTACATATGTACCGTTAGGGCCTATCTTTGGGCCTCGGAGAATGTTCCGAGTTGTATTAATTCCCAAGGCGGGTAAAGCCTCTCATGTATCACCCAGGAGCTTCAGGCAAATAAGTCTCTCCTCGCTTTCTTTTAAAGCTGCTGGAGGGGCTGATCGATCTGCACTTAAGAAGTGGGATCTTCAGGGAGCGCCTTTCCTTGGAGCAGCATCCCTGCTGTCAGGGCAGGTCCATCGAAACGGCCCTGCACACGGTCGTTGGGGATATCGAGCAGACCTTTTCACAAAAGGCCTTCCTCAAGGGGGCTTTTAATAATGTTTTGCGGGAGGCTTTAGTTAGCTTCCTAAATAATATAGAGGTCGGTGCCGGCCCTGTTATATTTATTTACCACCCGCTTTGCAACGGAACTGTCACGGCAGAGTGGGGCAGCGCTTCAATCCGGAGATGTGTGTGTAGTGATACTCCGCAAGGTTGAGTTCTTTCACTTCTGCTTTGGATCGTCAAATGCCACCTGTTGGTGGCTCTGTAAAGAAGTGGCTGGCGGTTAGTTGCCTTTGCTGACGATGTAGCATTGATATTAAAAGGAGAGTTTCCGGAAGCACTGTTTGATTTTATGCAGGGCCACCTGAATCCTGAACTTGGTTGGGTAAAGGGCATTGAGTAGCGGACTTGGTGTAAAGCCAAGTGAAACAGAGCTTGTTCCTTTTACTAGGAGATACAAGATACCGAATTGCTGTCTTCCTTTAATGGGCGGTCTTCCTCTAAGTACCAGAAGTACCTGGGCTTGGCCAATTTACTCAAAATATAGAGCTAATGAAAGCGCGTTCCTCCTGGAAGTTCGTGCCTGCAAAATTAATGCGCTCTTTATCTTTCACACTATTTTGGCCGCAGGTTTTACAATGTTCGATGATGAATTTGAAGTGGAAGAAGTACGCTCTAAAGCAGGATTTGAGCGATATTAAAGTCTAGTTCGCCATGTTTCCTTGCCAGCCAATTTTTCATGTTTGGTATGAGCTTGTGCGCCCATCGACCGCTATTGAAGTGATGCCATCGGTATTTCCACTGTTCCATTGTGTGACGCCTTGCCAATTATTTCTAGGACTTTAAGTTGGGATCGCAACAGTTCGCAGTCTTCCTTTAAATAGGAACCACTATCTTGATGTACAACTGGTTTGTTGCCAGAGCTGTGGCGAATAAAGATACCTGTTGTCCTCAAAGAAGGTGTCATGTAGTTTTCCTTTTTTTTTGGGGGGACTAGTAGACGTCCCTAAAGTTGGTAGGTACGACTATACTAGCCCTAAAAGCTTCAGGCCCATTGATGTCCTTCATGCTGCATTATCTGCAGAGACTAATGGAGTTCCGTATTCTTAGTTAGGTATCTTTATCTCACCCACTGGCTTTGGATCAACCTACCTATCAGGCGGATAAATCTTTTGAGACGGCTCCGCAGGATCTGGTTGATAGAATTAGTAATGTCATCACTAAGAAAGGATTCAACGTGATTAGTTCTGTAGATATTCATGGCGCTTTCGACAATGCCTCCTTCGATATCATGTGTAGTTCGGCAAAAAAAAGCATGTATAAGATAACTACTATGCTGCTAAATTGGTTTCCTTCAATATTCGCGCTGTATCTCATAAGTGTTCAGACGGAATAAGGTCAATATTTCACGAGCCCCGAGTTAGCCCTCAGAGTGGCGTGCTTTCAAACTTTCATTGAAGCCTCGCGTTGCTCGGTCCGCAGTCAGTTATAGCGCTTCCATCTTCGGTCATCGGATCCACTGTTAGAAACTTGGTAAATATTTCGTTCTGCAAAGACTTCCTCAAATGATGGTCTACAAAATCAGCGAGTCTTTGTAGGTTTTTGTTTTCATTTAACAGATTGGACCGCAGACAACGTGGGAGACTGTAGACTACAAGATTTACGTGGTACAAGTACCTAACTACAGTTATTCGACATACATGACAACCTCATTTGCTCTCTCTACCTTGAAGAGAATGAGACGTTGGAACACTTTTTGTGTCCCTTCCACGCGGGTGAAAGTATAAGAGTTGATTCTTTTAGCAGCGCTGTGTTGAGAGACTAACACCTGAGCTCTTAAATCATATAGATTTGAAACAGATTAAAGTGAGCATGAAAACACTGCAGTGGGCACAATGTAGCCTAAGGGCTGTTTTCTGCAAGTGTTGGTTTCGTGTTTCAGTTCCGAAAAAAAAACACATATGTGGGCTCCAAAAAGATAACCAAACCAAATTCCTCTAAAATTTGTTCACAGATGGGAGTGGCATGTCCGAAGAACGGGCCGGGCGGAGAGGTTTTCATTGAAAAAGGAAGGACTTATTTTTCTTACTATACTTTAAAATCGAAGGGCTGTGTGATCAAACACAGCGCCAACAATTTCACCAGAGCAAAAAAGAAATTCTCACTTTCTTTTGATTCCAAATAGTGTTTAAATAGTGATTTATGGCGTTCTTTTTTCAAAAAAAAAAACAAAAAAAAACTCTGAAATAATACGAGAAATGGATGACCTCATCATTGACTATCAATCATCGACAGCATGCATGAATGTAGGAATGTATAGTAAAGTTACAACCTAATTTATCTATCCTTACAGCTTTTGACATTCGAGTTGCACTATGTTGTTGTTGGTGAAAAGCGCGCATTTGACTACATATTTACTACATTAGTATGCATGTAAAAAGTTCAAAAATGTACGCCTGCATGTGTCTGCGCCTATTTCGCCTGCATAACACTCATTTTTAGGTCATTTATTGCTGCTGAATAAGTAGGTATGTATGCCACGAGTATTTCATCATTCAATGCCGGTAAAAACTGATAGCCAAAACTGAAAAAAACACGAAAAAAACCAGACTAGACCAACCAATAAGTTTCGCTTTCAAACACCACCGCTAGCTCTTTTTTTTTAGTCAAACACACACACTAGCACAAACACAAACACAAACACCTATTCATTGGTATTGATCCTTTGGTTCATGGCCCCAATGCGGTTTTTTTGGTTTTGTGCGCTGCGGTTTTTATGTTTAGCTGCGCGAGCTCGCGTTTGACCGCACTTGTTGGAATTCATTTTCAGAAATATGCAACGGCAATAGCACACAGGCAAATGATGATGCACAAATAGACTGCTGTTTTCCCTTTGCTCGTTTACTGCACTGACTGCTTGGTACTTTATTGCATTGTGTTTGCATAAATATTGATTAGAGTACCACTGTTTTGTGCCTTAATACATACGTACATACATTGAAAGCATCGGCATGGCGATTCCTTTGTGGTAATTTTACCAATTTTCATTACTTAAATGAGCGTATGCTTGCAAGCGTGGTATGAAAATTTATTTATGTAGAAAAATTTGCAGAAAAAACTGAATCCGCAGGGAAGTACATGGCGTATGAGTGATTTCAAAGCATTCGTGCGGAAGCTCCTTCCTACCTGTATTTACTATGGACATTTTCAAACTCTTTTATGACTATTTTTCGAAGCGTCATACAAAGTATAGGTAAGAGAACTATGAGATATACATATGTGTATGTATCATAGATAATTATTTAATTAGAATTATAACCAATGCTTCGGAACGAAGTGCAGCGAAGGGTCAAGGAGGTAAGGAGCAAAGGATTTTAGCTTGAGCGGAGCTGGAACAGAGAACAAGCAAATTCATTTGCTCTTTTGCTTATTTGCTCATTAATGAAAAGTTTTCAGTTAATGAATAAACTTATTGTTTTTTTTTTTATTTTTGCCACTGTCAATTTAAACGGCGTTGAAAAAAAACATGACTTAATATTTGTCATTTTAGTTTGACTCCGCCAGTAAATGCAATTTTTGCCATAGTTTACCAGAAAGCGTTACCATATTCGGTTCTCTAGCAAAGGGGAGGGAAAAAAAGAGTTAAATGAAAGTTTTTTGAAAGATTTTACCTGAGAAATTTTCGCTGTTAAAATTTGATAAAATCTCAAGCTTTTCTGTCAAAAAAAAAATTAAAGTAGAATAAAAGTAAAAGACACATATTTGCTTATTTTCCTATATATTATATGTATGTATGTCAGCGTATAATATTGCCAATCACTAAATGATCTAAAACCAACAAAAAATGGCGATGTATTTGACACTTTTTAGGATTTCTCTATTTCTCTGAGAGCAATTTTGCGTTTTGATAGTTTTATGATTTTCTTCCAGAATAGTTGAGAATAAAAACTTTTACTTACAAGACAAAATACATACATTTGCCACTCTTAAACAGCTGGATGTATTTCAGTGAAATTTTGCAAACAGATAGGTTACAACCTGAAATTAAATAAGCGATACAAATCCCACATTTTTTAATTGAAAATCAGTATATAAGTTAAGCAAAATATTATAACAATTTGGGTGTTAAACGTAAGGATTTATTTCGAAAATGCATGTCTTTCAATAGGGTAGCTTACTAAAAGCTAGAACTCCACACCAAAATTTTCGGATTTTATTTCGTGGAAAACAAGTCTGATATGCTCGATTCATTTTATGGACGAGAAATGTGCTTAGTGCTTAAGAATTCAAAATCAATTTATGTAATTGTTAAATTAAATATTTTTACATGGGTATCAAACGGGAGTTTTAAGAAAGCTATATTTCAAAAATATTTTGGTATAGGGTTACCACCTATTTTGAAATTCAAAATTAATTTTATTAACAAGTTAAATATAATATTTTGATATGGGTATGAAACCTGAAGGTTTTAAGAAAACTTGCAATTTGCCCATAAGCAGTAATAACGGGAAATCTCCTAATTTTTGCGTACGTGAGTCTATTTATAAAATTATGTTGTTTTGTTTTTCAGTTTAATAGTGTCTGTTGTCGTGTCTGTTTCGGAGTTTTTGTGGGTTTTTGGCGGACATATAAATTATAGTTGCGATGAAGAAATGGTTAACTAAACAATTGCAGATAAACCGAGTTTTCCGACAGAAAAATATTGATTTTTAAGAATTCTATACACTTTGGGTACTTTGAGCGACCTCCAAATATTTTTTAATTTCAAAATAAAAAAATAGGGATCTATTTTTTCGGTATAGAACAATCGTAGGAGGTGAGAGCGACTTTAATTTTTCACATGCATTTTTTGACCACCCTAGTATACATTCACATATATTACCCTAAACCTAACTACATATCGTCGTTTAAAGTGCAAAACCGCGTATTGTCATTCTGAAAAACCGTGTAACTGACATTTGCTGCCAAAAATTGGATTTGCTCACACAAGCTCTTGGCTCAATCCTTATCCATTCGTCCTGAAATATACTAGCCAGAAATGCGATTGCTTTATAAAAAAAGGGACCCATTTTGAAATATGAGTGTTTTGACGCTCTAGAAAATAACTTCTACAACTTCACATACGCGGTTTTGCATTTTGTTGATATGCGGTTTTGCATTTTGCTGATACGCAGTTTATCACTTTAAACGACGATATGTACATTCATAGGTGCATATCTAGATGAGAAAGCCTTAAAAGGGAAATGAAATGCACATAAAAATGTGGGTTCACCCTTATGCATATTGTATGTATGTATGTATGTTTGAAAAATAGTTAGAAGCACATTTTTACACTACTCCTCTGCTAAATTTGAAAGGTGAAAATATTCACACGTTCACAAGCATGATGCTATATAAATGCCGCAACGCCGGCGGTAAACAAAATGCAAAGAGAAATGCGAACTATGCGTGCCTACACGCGCANCTCAGGAGTGAATATAACTACAACAACAACGACTACTACACCAACAACCCAAAAAGGTTGGTTACTGTCTATACTGTGCACTTGTTGTCGCGAATGCAGAAAAATTACAATAAACTCGTTAGCGAAGCGACAGAACTCACACACGCATGCGCATTTGTGTTACTATTTTCACCACACAAGGCAAATATGTATACAAACAATGCGTAGATGCACAGCAAAGTGTCCTTACATAGTACATGCTATATATATACATATATAATATATAATACAGTATTCCATCCTGGGATCCAGAATCCCGTAATCGCCGGATTACAGCTCCGGAATCCCGAGATTTTTTCTAATTTATTTACAAGTAGAGTTTACTATTTGATGCGAAAATGCGAAAGAAAAAAACTTGCGTTTATTTTGTGGATTTGCTGTGCGTTTATGCGAAACGGCGCCATATCGGTGCATAATTCCGATTTTCGCACTTTCGCTCCAACGCACACAGTTTCGCATCAAAGAGTGAACTCTACTACAGAGTGAAAGTGTTGTTGAAAACAAAAACAAAAATAATAATTCACGAGCATTTCACATGAAAACGAGAATTACCGAACACTAAAACTGGAATTCAAAGTGCATTTGGGTAATTTGCACTTGGAAGTGAATTTCAGAAAATGCACAAATACCGACAGATTTTCAAATATTTTGTGCAAGAACTGTGTAAAAAGCCTGGTAGCAATTGAAAACATTTCTTCATCTTCATTTTACTTTTTTGGTGTGATTTAGTGGAAATTGAATCTCTGCAAAAGAACCGGTTAACGGTGAACGGTGAGCCTACTGCAAAATGCAAAAATTGTGATAAAGTCGGAATCTCGAAAAAGCCCGGGATACCGGGATACGATTTTTGTCATACCGAAATCCCGGGATTGTTAAAAATCTTCGGGATTGAATGCCCTAGTATATAGATACATACATATGTAGTATATACATATGTATGTATCAAACCAAGCGGTAAAGGCGTGACCCAAATTGCCAAACCCTTTGCACTTGCATGTGTATAGACTTACAAACATGCATATGGATACATATATAAGTTCAATATCGGTACATACATACATACATATGTATATCGACACATATATGCACACTTGGAGTAAGCTGATTAAGTTAAGTAACATTTTGACCAGTTTTGGCTATTTTTCCTTTTTTTTTGAAGTCGGTTAAAAATTCAAAAAACTTTAACAATTACACCCAAAAACTTAAAACTTTTTATTCGGAATTTTTAGAAAAATTATGTTTGGCCATTATAGCCGATCAAATTTTATTAGGTTAAAGTGCAAATTTCAAGACTCTGGAAAATCGCGTTGATTTTTAATAAATTTTTTGGCTGACGGTGTTATACACGTTGCGCGTATGATTTGGAAATGTGTCATTTAGCGAGGGAATGAAAAAATATGATTTGTCTTACTATTGAAAAACTTTTAGCTCTTGATGTTGTCCTTCTACGCTACTTTTCATGGAAACCTATGTGGAAAGTGAAAAGTGAACCGATTCGGGGAAAATAAAACTCATGATAAGGCTGACTAATTTTCATAAAACTTTTAAGAAAATATCAGGTATACAGTTTAAGAGCCCATTTAATTTAGTGTAATAATGTAATTCTCAAAAATCAACCAGAATTTGAGCTACTTCAAACTTCTTCTTTATTGAACTGCATACCGAAATTTTCCCACAATTTTTTTATTATAAAGTTTGAAATTTTTCTAAATTTTGTACGAGATAAGATCCGACTGTAAATGCCGAAAATATATCGAAAAATGAAAGACCAAAAAAAAGTTTTCAAAATTGCCTTGCAAAAATACTTTAGATTCAGGGGTAGGCAACTTTTTTTACTGCTTTTTTTCTATCGAAAATAGAAATGTACTCCTTTCTCTGTTTCAAAATCTGGCAACCCTATTCAGGATGTTGTGGAAATGGTTTCGGATTTGCGGTTGGAATTGCATTTTATTGATGCGAATTTACAAATGCAACGAATATGCAAATGCCAAAACATTTACAATATTTATCAAGCTAAAATTTTTTTTGTTATCTTTTATAAAAATATGGTTCATGCTCTAACAAAAAACAACATAAACCTACCTTCCAAAGCTTATACAGAATTTAGAAAAATTCCACAAATTTGTATCTAAATTTTGAGCCTTTTAACGGAATTTTTTTAAATGTTTGGGTACGCAGTTACAAGGCTTATGCAATTTTATGCAAGTTTTGTGCGGCTAAAAAAATCGCATTGATTTTTAACAATTTTTTTTTTTTT
>NW_016174812.1:0-10597 GCF_001687245.7 Rhagoletis zephyria
TTGTTCACTAATTTATTTTGATCAAATTACTTACTTTTATTTAATTTTTTTTAATCTGCTCATACATACACAGACTTTTGGGTTTTCGAAGAAGAATTCCAAGTCCTCCTATGTGTATACTTAGTCACTCACTGCCTTTTTGGACCCTTAGGTGTGTATTAGAGTATAATTTTTTTTATTTAATATTGTTGTTAGCTACGGAATTAACTGGTTTTGTGCAATGCTGTGACGTCTTCAATTAACAACAAGTATGCGAATTTGTTACGCAACTACTTTCCTTTAAGGAAATCGCCATGTATCATTCTAGTCGATACCGAACAGCGACAAGTTTAAGCCATTTATCTTTAAAAAAGCTCTCCGCGTAAAGTCACGAAAATTTGCTTAAATATTTTGCAGTTGGATGTATATATGTACATTAAGGTGGTAAAAGCGCTCAAAGATTTCCATGTATTTAGTTTGGGGAAAAAACAACTTTCGTACAAATAGTAAAGAATTCTTGAAGATCAATATTTTTATATCGGACAACCCTGTTTATTTAATAAAACCTAATGGTTTATTTAACCATTATCGAATATTATCTGCTTTTTATAGGCCCACCAAAAACCCAGGAAATGCAATGGGGGACCAAAACAATTTCTTTATTGCAAAATGGTTAAATAAACCGTGGGGTACTATTACTGAAAGCTTCCTGAAGAGAACCAGTGCGATCGAAAAATATTGATTTTCGAAAATTCTATACCATTTAAAGTTTTTTTCCCCATATAAAATACATGGAAAACTTTGAGCGCTTTGAGCGACCACTAAATATTTTTTCAATCCAAAATAAAAATAGGGGTATTTTTTCGGTACAGAACAATCCTAGGGGGGTGAGAGCAATGAAATTCCGACTTTACTTTCTTTTGGACAACCCTAATGCACATGCATGTATATGCGGACAGGCAAGATTCTCCTTCCACAGCGGTTTCAAATATGTACTTTATAACAAACTGAGTGCATTAGCAGTTTTCAAAAGGTGTGTTGTTGGTTTAAGAAATTCAGTAGGCCTATTTGACGAAAGCAAAACACGAAATTGGGAGTTTGCCATTACCAGCCGAGCGGCGATAGCTATGAGAAACATGATTTTTTTAATATTTCTTGAACCATGGATCGAAACAGGAAGGCTGTTGTTGTTTTGGTTACAGCATGAGAATTCCCTAATGAGTGTTTTGGTAATTCTGCTGGCGTGATTGGGGAGTTTCGGTTACATAGACCCCCGCTGCGTTCGACGTCGCGCTAGCCACCGCCTCCCCTCCCCTCCTTTCGCAATAATGAGCCGTTTAGAAAAAAAGAATAATAATAAAAATACATTAGTTCACTGCTGAAACTGCATTTTAATCGTATATTTTTCGACCTATAATCATACAGAGGAATATCGGATAGTTAGTAGTTTTTTCTTGGAACTACATACCTTCGTAACGATCAACACACGCTTGTAAAAAAAGTATTTGTTTTCATAAAACAATCTCAAAATCGATGTCCTTGATTTAATTTAAATTTGTTTTCTTAGTTTTAGAGCATTTAATGCTTCAGGAGTTGTTAACGGCACTTTCTTAATTGCTGTTGGAGCACAAATACTATACTGTAAAAGTGTTCTAAAAATATAATAAAAATTTTGTGGTTGTATCTCTGAAAAAATTAGATTTGTCTATTCAAGTGAATGTAAAAACTCAGAAAAATGATGTAATGTATAGATAGTTATAGGTACTAAGTATCTTGTGTGGTTAGGTAGATGTATTTCATGATATTAGGTACATCCCTGATTCATACGTATGCCAGGCGCAGTTTCAACATTAAGAATACAGTTAGCAACAGGTTGTTTTCAAACTCTCCTGGTACGATGAGCACTTACTCTCTCTATTTCGCCATCTCTTTGCTCTGCTCTATTTTTTCTGTGCGAGAAAAGGTACTTCAATTGTCTATTTCGTTCTACAATACGTTTGCTCTCGCACATGTAAAAAGCTCCATTAGCGACTGCCCTGTATGTATGTATATAAGCATGTACATACTTAAGTACGTATGTATGTACGCGCTCAGAGTATATGTCGCATGAGTAATTTGAGCGAAGCTTTCTTATCAATAGCAAAATATGAATGAATTTTATTACATGCGTGGCAAGTGCGGGAGAGATTTATCAGTAAAAGCAAATAGCGGTTAATGCATAATAAAAGCAGTGAGGCAGCAGCAGTATAAGATGAAATAGCCGAGTGTGAAATGCTGCAGCTGTAGCTGTAACATGGGGCTACACGGCGTATGAGCATTTTTTATGTGTTGGTAACTACATACATATTTCTGCTTTCGTTGCTGTTATTGCTGAATTTTTCGTGCCGTCGATTGTGTGATATCATTTAGTTGCCCTTAAGCAGTGTTTGGATTGTTCAACTTTGCGTTCAACTCAACGCAGGGTTGCTGTTGGCTGGTGACCAACTTTGGTGAAAGCGATTAGCTGAAAGGGCGTTCAACCAAAAGTTGAATGCAAATTTGAACAATGCAAATGCCTTTTAATGGCGAACTTTTTTTCGTGCAGTGTTGAGCCCACATATTGAACGCACAGTTGAACAATGCCTTTACACAAAAGCATAATTATGCTCGTGTCTGCCATTCTTTCTTTCTTTCAAGCTCTACGCAAACGATTTTACATCCACATCTCGCCAGACATGAATGAACCCCTGATGTCCGTAAGATTGGCTGTTTGGCTCCGCTGCTCTGTTGCGGTGGCTGCGACGTCTGTCTGGCGGCTGCGCTAATGCCCTGTGCTTTGCATCACTTTGAGTGCGTTCGCAAACATCATTCCGTCGCTAGCCGGACATTCTGGCGCACACAGTCGCGCGTTCGAGCAACGGAGCCGGCTAATAGCAGAAGGTTACACAAGCGTAGTTTTTGCATTTTTCGTGATGGCATATGCGTATGGAAAGTTGAAAAAAAAAAATTGTGAAGATAGTGAACAGCTGACGCGACTCTGCTTTTCCTCTTTCTGATTAAGCAATTTTTTTTTCTAAGAAAGCTCAGAAGTGCATCTTTTTATTATTACTTTTGAGTATTGATTCCATGAAAGTAGCGGAAGCGTAACTGCGCGCAAGACACGTTCATCCTTTGTGAATGCATTCGTGCGTGAATTGTTGTATTGCAGATTGTGAAGCTGACCGCTGTCGGTTACGAGTTATCATCAGCCCCCATATTTTGCGCCTTGCTACACCGTCGGTTCGCCACGTCGCGCGCTAAACTCATTAAATTTGAATATGAAAATTCATTCTTACCTCGCCTGTATGTGCCCGTAGGTTATGGCGTCCGCACTTCGCGTTTCACTTAATTTGATACTTTAAATTAAAATTTGAAAACGTTTTAGAATTTTTCTGTACTCAAGCAAGGGGTTATAAATGTAAATGGTGGCATAAAAAATTCACAGCTCTGAAAGCTAGTATGGAAAAAGAAAATTTGCATTAATTAAGGCCCTCCTTTCTTTCTCACTCTCTTTCTCACTGTGTCTGGTGGAGGTTATTGTGTTCTTTGTTATTGTGATGCTGTAATTGCACGACTTATAAGTTTGGTTGTTGTTGCCACTATACAAGTTAATGGCCATATTAATGTCAGGTTCAGTGTAAATTGCTATGCGCTCAGTTAAACAATTTGCGAAAGAAAAAGAAGAAGAAAAAAGAAACAAGTGGATTGAGAGTAAAGAGATAAGATTAAAAACATTAAAAACGTGAGAAATGTACTTTGCAAAAACAAATTGAATGAATGGCTGTAACAAATAAATATTGAAATTTAATAGAAACAAGATACCAAAAAAAAAACATCAGCAAACATTTTTGTAAAAGAGCGCTTGAAATTTTTATTAAACTGATAATGATAATTTTTCGCTAGTAAGCACATAACAGTAAAAAACGAATTCTCCGCACTGGTTGAAAAACCTTTGGGGTTCAACTAAGCATCAATACTTTTAAAAAGGATTTTTCAAAACTAAATTTGGTTGGTGATTCTTGCGAAAGTGAAAAGGTTTATATAATTTAATTAAATACTTTATTGAGTGTAGCTTTAATTAGTAATCCAATCCTGGTAAAAAACTATAGATTGAAAATAAGGGAGGAATAATAATTTTCCATATTTTCCAGCCATATTTTCAAGATTTTAAGAACGCAAGTAAAGTTTTAGACAATAGTGTTGGACTTTGGTCGCTAACTTAAAAAAGGACTAGATACTAAAAATATAAGGAAAAAAACATTCTAGCTATGAAAAAAGTTAGAATGCCGTTTTAACGCTAGTTTTGTGTTTATAGCCCAATACATACCACATTTTGTTGATTTATCTAATTTTTTGCACAAATTATCGTGCATACTGGCGGACGGACGGAATCGAAAAGATGTGAGTTAATGGTCTTCTCTATTCATTCTGGGCAATTTATGTATTTGTCTATATCTATCTTGATTCCTCTAGCATGTTACAAAGAACCGTTATGCGAAAAAAGTTATAATACCCTTGTGCACAAGCGCTCTCGGGTATAAAAAACGTATACTGAGGGCGCGGGGGGAAATACTGTTGCAAAAAATGGATCGGATAGGTACCGGAAAAGTGGAGATATTCTTAAAACCACTAACTACCGCCCGATTTTCATAAACTTGAAGCGGTTCAACAGAGGGCCCATAAACGAACCGAACTGCATCAAAACTGTCACATAGGAAAAACTCTGACCGATTCCCTTTGGTTATTTCCCGATTCCTTTGCAAAAAAAAAAAAAATTATGGAAATTGTATACTGCAGTTCCAATAGGGTTCTGATTTACTTCTAAGGTGCCTTTCGACTACAATATAGCCCTTTCGTATAATAATAACACTGGTTTACAGCAAAAATATTCTAGGGATGCCACTATCCAATTCCTATGTAGAATCGAAAATCGAGTTAATTTTTTTCGATGGATACGTTTTCGAGATATTTTCAGTTTACCGTTACAAAAACGAGAGGTTCCACTTAATCACGTATATCTTCGTATATCTTACGAACCAATTGAACCATCTTAATACGAATGCGTATATACTAGGGCTCGTAAAATTATCCGACTATTCGACTAATCGGTTAACCGATTATTCGATTCGTAACCGTTCGCATGCTTATTAGTCGGTTAATGGTATTCGAATAGTCGCCCGCCTTCGATTATTCGAATAGTTGCTTTGCTTCGACTACTCGAGCATTGTAGCAAATCGAATTTCAGCAACCGAACTTTCATNTATTTAAATATATACATACATGCACACATATGTATGTATATTCAGATACGAAAAATGAGCGGACGTAAAAGGAGCTTGGTTTGGGATTTTTTCGCAAAAAAACAGAGGACGAAAAGGAAGTAACATGTTCCATATGTGGTGCAGTTTTGTGCCACACCTCCTCTACATCCTCACTGAACAACCATTTAACAAAAATCCATAACAAAAATCGCGAAAATGAGAGGTAGGTATTGCTTTAGCCATTGTCTCTAAAATATTTCCCAATAACATTTCAATAATTAGCGCACATTCTTGCAAAAAAAGTTTGCCTTAATTTTGCACATGCCATCTTATATATGTACTACGAATGTAACAAGACTTTTCATATATGTATATGTATCTGTAAATGCAAAAAAAAACTCGAACTTAAAATATTCGATTAACCGAATAATCTAAAGTGAACGGTTATCCGAATAGTCGACAGCTTTCGACTACTCGAATATTGCTAACCGATTAACAGTAGTCGACTTCAGTCAGATTCGAATAATTCGGTTAATCGATTAACCGAATTGCCCGAGCTCTAGTATATACATCACATTTTGATAAGCCTAACAGTTTCTGAGAAATTGATTGACAAAAAACTAAAAAATAAACAAAACAGACGTTATTTTTTTTATTTTAACCCTGTTAAAGTATATTTTTTTTAATTTTTTCAGGTGCCGTAAAAGTTAAAACTGTTATTATAAAAATTACTCTCTAAAAATTATATTTTTACGTTTATTTAATTACTCTTTAAAAAACAGTCATTTCTGATTTTTATTTTATAAATCCAAAATAACAATTATTTTTGATTTAATATCTAAATAATCTGCAAATATTTGTTATATTTGTTTTTTATTTTTTATGCCTCAGGTAAAAGTTATTGAAGACTTTCATTTAAAAAGGTCATCAATAAAAATCAATCACTGACTTTTATTTTTTAAGTTATACGTAACAAGTCATTTGTATAAGGCGTAATAAACTTGTGTTCTTCAACACTTTCTTAATTGCGAAAAATAATAATGACTTTCATACCTATGGCTTAAAAGTTAAAATCACTGACTGATTTTCATTGATGACTATTATAAATATAAGTTTTCAATAACTGTTATATAAGACCAGTGTAATCATCCATACAGGAAAACCTTAACATTCATTTTAGCTTTGATACTTTTGACATTTTGCTTTGGTTTTTTTGCCACCACACAGAGTAACCACTTTTAGTTGAACTAAAGATTGTGTGGTCAAATTTTAGTCAAAATTGCAGTCGAACACAAACACAGCTCTAATACTAATATTTATATGAAGCCGAAAATTTCATCGTCTTTTTCCCTCGACACATAACAACTATGTACTAAATTAATTTTCTATTTGTCGGGTTATTCGTTGAATTAGGTACAAAATTTACAGGATATAGACAAATGTATACAGAAATAATGAGAATGAAAAAAATAAATGGACTGAGGTGACCGTCTGTCCATGTCCACGATAACTCGTTATCTCAACGAAATTTGGGGTGTATGTTGCCCCTAATCTAAGGTAGGTTGTTATTTAAAGTTGGCGAAATCGGACTGCAAAAACGTTCACTTCCTACATAACGGTATTTTCAAAAAATGAAAAACTGCAATATTTCAGTAAATATCAGAGATCGAAAATAACCGTCACTAAGTGTCTCGTATGGTGTTTACCACTGACACAAACACTCATCCCTCAAGCAAAGAGTGTTTCTCACCGTGGCAAATCACTCTGTGCGATCATTTTGTTTTTTCCGTTGTGGGTTATTTATCAACTGCTAAATTTTCCCTTAGGCAAAAACACTTTGGCAGGGACTTTTATTTTTAAGTGTCTTAATTTGTGGGTTATTTTAGGACTGAAAAATATAAGTGGGCGTAATAAGTGGTAGCACAGCGTTAGGCATTTCTTTACACGACATATGTATGCGTACACATACATGTGCGAACATTTATGACAAAGAAGAGAGCGTGCACATTATGATACACCGAAAATAAGCTAGTTTATTTTATTGATAAAGAAAAGGATAAAGACAAAGGTAAAAATAAAAACAAAAACAAAAACAAAAACAAAGATGCGTAAAGATAAATGCAAAAACTAAGATCAAGGTAAATTTAAAAATTTTACTAATAATGGCAAATGTGAAGGGGAATATGTGGATGTAGAAAATGATAAACATAAAGATGATAAAGATAAATATTAAGAAAAATATGAGGATGAGTAAGAGGAAGGTAATTATAAAGAAAATGATATAGTCACAGAGATTTATCCTGGGAACTAGGAATGTTCGATATTTAAGAAAGAATCGATATCATAAATCGATTTAGTTCATTTCCATCTCGAAATAGTCGAAAAATCCCGGAGTGGTCACGAAGATTCCGATAATCCCGAAGAAGTCTGGAAAATCACGGATTAATCCCGAGGACCCCGAAGATTTTCGTGGAAGTCGGAAGATACTTCAATATCTTATTTGCGTTGCATAACAAAAGTATTATTTAGTTGAAAAATTACAAATCAAATTGATTCGCTCTACAAATGAAATCAAAAATTTTGATTTCCTATTTGGTTGACAAATCAAATCACAAATAAATTTTATTTTTTCTTTGGTCAACAAACCAAATCACAAATCAAATATATTTCTTAATTGATAGCGGATTTTAAATCAATAAGTATTTAAACGCACGCAACCCTGCCACCGCATGACCACGACGTTAACGTTGCTTATATCTCTTTCTATCTATCAACAGAAAATTTTATATGTTTCTACGCACTTCTACGGTATCCTGCGTACACGTACGTGGGTAACCGCCCCCTAACACTTATTTTTTCTCTTCCAGCGATAAGTGTCCGTGTCCAACAGCAACGGAAAAAGATATGCAAATAACCCTTTCCCACTGAGAGGAGCACACATCTACAAGAAATAAACCACCTGTTCTCTTTTGTGGGTTATTTTTTCTCTTAAATAGGGACGGTTATTTTGGGATACTTTCAAAGTGTTGAGGGATATTTTCGACCTCTGGTAAATAGTATGTCCAAATTGTTGAAAATTGTATGTGAAGTATAATTTGGGTACAAAATAATATGATGAAATGCTTTATCTCAGTAGTCCTTTGAGCAATCCTTACAAACCTCGGTTCGAGCCAACTAAGAAATGTGTAGAAAATCTTTGAAATCGTGCAGTAATTACACCCACCTCCCATATAATGGTAATTTAAAGAACCACGAAAACTGCGATAAATCAATAACTACTGAAGCTAATTGACTCAAAATCGGTGATTTTAATAGCAACTTAGGAGAACATTAGAATATTATAGATTTTTGGATAATGGGTGAGGTGCCGCCCACATATGACCACAAATTCGTATCTCGGTAAGCGATTTATCAATTTCGACCAAACTCGGTGCACGTAATAACCTTGGGACGAAAAAGCAATTCGTTGAAAATTATCAAATCGGACGAAAGTTACACCCGCTTCCCGTATAACGGTAAATTTCAGAAATACGAAAACTCCGCTATTTCAATAACTGAGGACTCTTCTTAACTCCAAGTTAATACTTACAACAATCACTTAACAATAAATAAGGCTGTTATAGACTTTTTAGGAACCGTAAATTTTATGACTACAGCGGTGACCACTTTATCAATTTTTACCAAATTTGGTTCAATTATATCACTAAGCCTACTCAGCGGATTGAAATCGGTGAAAACAGTCCTGCTTATTATATAAAGGTAGTTAAGAGAAAGTTGAAACGACGATATTTGATAACTGTGACAGGCTGGGTTTTGCCCGAACTTATACTTCTTTACTTGTTGTGTTTACTTTTCAGACAGAGAAACTAGCAAATTTATACCACTTCGAGAGAAAGGCGTGAATACAAGAATGATAGAATACAAGATTGCGCCGATCAGAGAGGTTTTTTGAGAATAACTTTTGCGTGACGTCACACTGGTGCAATTGAGAGAGAGAAATGCCAAAACGTGAGCAAGAATGGAAGAAGAATAAAAAATGTTTGCAAGGAAAATGTAAACAAGATGCACCAGTGTGACGTCATGCAAACGACGATTCTGTCAAATTCGTTAAGAGAGGAATAGCGGTCCGAGATCGGCGCAACCNAATAAACACTGTAAAGGCAGTAGTTCAATGAAAGCGGATTACGAAAAACTAATTTGCAAATGAGCAAAGAGACAAGCATAGACGTATATAGAATTTTGTAGCTCTCGAAATACCTAACACATATGTATGCATGTATCTGCAAGAAGAAAAAACCTAGAACACAGCTAATCGTACTCTTACATTCACGGGTAGAATTATTTCGTTTGAATGATGTTTAATTCTTAATAACAACAATCTTATGTCTGCATTGTTGTGGGCAGGCTTAGAGTTAGCTTAGGAGTTGGATGACGGAATGACTGTTTAAGTTCCAACAATTGTGCAAGTTCCAACAATGCAGCATGCATGTGTGCGCGTTTATTGGTGTGGAAGTAAAAAACTGATATCGTTGCTTTCCCGCTGCATTCCCTTTTAAGAAAATATTTGTGTGAATATTTTGCTATGAGAGCTAGGTTAGCGAGTGTAGGGGAATGGTGTGATCGCTATGAATAATTTACGAAAGCATCAACGAACTAGCGTTGTCTGCAGCCAACGTCATTAAAATGCATACTTAACCGAGGAAATTGTATTAGATTTGCGTACATAATAGGGATGCAAATTTTTCTTTTCTTTTTACGATGCCGGAATCCCGGGATTAGTCCCGGCATTTAGATATTCATAATTTTTCAATAGCTTAAATCGAAAAAATTGCTTTAATATTGTTTGAGAAGCTCTCCTACCATAAAATACTAAATAAGAGATAATTGGGTTTGAAACCTCCCCCGTTTATTTTAAGTGAAAATTATTTCATAAGTAACAAAAGAAAAGACAGTAATTAAATGCAAATGCATTTAATAATACTTTAACGTGTGCATATCTGATAAAGTAACTTAAGGTATGTCGAAAAAAGCTCGATGCAAAAAAAAGTTTTCGGTTGTATAAAATATTAGCTTTTTTCCAGAGTTCATTGTATTTCTATACCTACCATTACTTATTGAAAATGTTTGCATGTATACTTATTTAGGCACATGTAAGTAAAAAATGTTAGCTACCACTTTTAGCCACTACGATTTTTTTAGCTCTTTTTAGCCCTTTTTTTTAAAGAAATTTCGTAAGTGTAAGTGAAAGCCCTTTTGTAAGAGTAATTATCACTCTTCCTCAGTCAAAATTGCAGGTTTTAGGTGTCAAACGATTGGCAGGGTTGCATTTGAAAACAAAA
>NW_016174813.1:0-10595 GCF_001687245.7 Rhagoletis zephyria
GGTGAGGAGCAGAGAGAGCAGCACCAAGTTATCTGAGTCGCGATCTTGTATTTAGAGAGGCAAAAGTAAAAGTCATATATACAAAATTTTACATAATTTACTCATCCCCCTCTCCATGAAGGGCGCTTAGCCTCTTAAAGCAAGGCTTTCCTTTTCAACTGTAATCAATTATTTAAGTGTCGTGGAATATTCAGGTGAAGGTATATATCCTTTATTTGGTATTTTCCTATTTTTTTATCACAAAATGTATCTTGAAATATAGATGCTAAAGATTATTACTAAAAAAAAGTGTGAGGACCGGTCCGTTAGGTCTTGAAATTAGACGAATGTTTTAGAGAATTTTATGTTGTTTTCGAATATATTTAATTGGAACTTTTGCAAATATACGTAATTTTACATTTTCTCAATTTTTGATTTTTAGCTTCTTTTTGCAAAATATCGCGAAATGAATTTTTCGAGAAATGGAAAAATCTCACCAAACATTATTTACACCTATGTAATTTTCTAGTATAACCATTGTTCTTTGAGAGTGGAAAGCAAGAAACAAAAATTAACAAAAATTCCATCACATTTGAACGACTGGCCCAGATGTTTTGTGAAATTTTGACGTCATAGTGATTCAATCCGCCCCAAATTTTATATTTAGCGTTTTCTAATAAAACAGAGAGTACAAAATAAATTTCTTCGAAATCGAATGAAATCGAATGTTGCCGCCCACAAGAGGCGGATTTTAAAAAATCAACGGTAACTTTTAGCCACTTGAAGCTTGCACATTATCAGACTAAAACTGAAGTGGCTAAAAAACTGTGTACTCAAAAAAATTCTAACACTTCCGAGAAAAAAGTTTGAAATTTAGGTGAAAAGTTGTTGCACTTTTTTTTAGTTTTCTACAAATTGTTAAACTTGGGTTTATATGGGGTTTGTCTGAGAATGAACTATTTTTTAATTGAAAATTCTTAAAAATAAATAAACATAAGTGGCACACAATACCACTTTGAAATAGCGTGCTATAGATATGACCGATACTGTAAATGGAGAGAGCTAAGTTTTCACAAAAGTTCGCCATGAACTTGAAGCATCTGATGGCAATCTACTTAGAAAATGTTGCCAAGTGTAAATAACATGAGACACATTCAGGTAGTGTTCACACTTTGGAGTTTTTTCTGCAAGTCCCAGAAATAATTGACCATTTCGAAGATGATTAGGGCAATTTTCAAAGAACCCCAATTTTTCGAATCCACAGTTCCTTCTCATCTCTAGATCCATATGCTGTCTGTCGACATCACTGAGTGCGTGGAGGGTTAGGAGGGCTATAAAGTTCTCGCACTCTCAACCACGTCTTTTAAACCATTGAATACGGGTTCGTTGTCAATTTGTTTAGCTGTCTTAGAACTCCCTTCTTCCTGGCTTCCTACATAGTCCCTGACCAAAGGGCTATCGACTGACTTCGTATTCATGGTTACGTTCGATTGACGTTTTGCCTATAATAGGGCTCGCAGATGCTAATATCATCCCCACCTAGAACTTCACCAGCCGTACAGTCTTGGCTTGCGCGTCAGATGCCGATTGCATGCTACTCTTAAGGATTTGGCAGGCATTGACGCTGGGCGCTGCAGGTTTCCTAATTGGCGTAGGACGACTAGACTTGTTTGGGAGTGAGTTGCTTACAGTCGACTACAGCAAACTCCCTGGATGCCCCCCGCTGCAAACTCATCAATGGGCAGAGATATGAATGATACCCTGAATTAGATAGGTCAATTCGACACCCCGAAAAAGTAATTAAATATTCTTCCTAATCGAAATTACTTCTTATATTCAACTTCACAATTCCTTGATCTGGTCAAGAAATTCACTTGGATAGCACGTTTATATGTAAATTAAATAAGATCTAATCGAATTTGTTGACAGCTTGACTGTTTCCCTCTCACAATTACATTGGGTTTCTTGATGGAATCCATCATCATTACTCCTCATTGGTTGGCTACATTATCCCATTTCCACATATGTACGTTTGTATGCTTAGGTGCCTCAGTGAATTTTTACTTCTACGCTAACGCGCTTTGAAGTTTACCCTTATTGGTTATACATTTGAATGTCTTTGAATTCGCTTAATTTTTCCTCTCCTTCCTTGTCATACAACTTTGCATCAGATCAAACAAAAAATGTAAACATTTATTTCCTTGGTAGTTCGCTGCTGGAATTTTAAATTCAAAATCAAGCGAAATTCGGTTTTTGTTTGTTTCCTTTTTCGGATACGGGAGGTATACATATGTTAGCATATATCTACATATGTACCAGTATATATGTACATAATTTCTAATTTTTTTTTTGCTGAAAAAGCATCGAAAGCCTGTATACCCCATCAATGTGAGACTTTAACTCACAAAACCCTCTACCGCCCAGTAACTATTCCTCGCCGCTAGTACCGTTAAGTATTTCATCGGAAGCATGTAGGTACAAACATACATACATATTTATTTGCGTATGACGAAGAAATGTTTTTTTAAAGTTTGGGTAGCCAGAACGAATATATTTTACTTAATTTATCCTGAATCCCACACGTGACTGACAAATTTAATGTCAATACAATTTCCGATAGTATGTATGTGTATACGAGTATTTCTTATTCTGTTCGCTGATAAAGGAAGCTCAAAAGAATAGTGTGGATGATGAAAGAGTAGAAGACATTTTTGTCTGATGGATTTTTTCCGCAGCATACTAAATATCGCATTTGTTCCATGAACCCACATTCATGTATGTATAAGCTCAAGTGAGTTTGTCTCAAAGTTTGTAAATATACACACATACATATGTACATATGTGTACATAGAATGTTATATCCTCTTAGTAACGCCACCAAAAAAAAAAAAAAAAACAAAGTAATCATTTATCCAATCTGCATATGAGGGATGGCTTGCTTGCAAGAGCAAATTATATTTGCATATCTGCGAGTTTGTATGTATGTAGACACGTAACCATAATACTATTAAGTAATGTATTTATTTACATACATTAGGTGTTAGAGTAAGCCCTTAAAAATGCAGCTTGATCGATTTTGACGATTATTTTCGATTGCACAAAACAAAATTGAAATTTTTACTACACTGCTTAGAGCATATTTTCCTTAAGTTATTCGAAAAGTGTTTAGGGATGGTTTCTGAAAAATAAGTTCTTTGTTGGCCAGTGTTATCATAATCTTAAATATAAGAATATATTTAATATATAAATCTAATTAGGGTATTCATAAGGATGTCGTAAGTGTTGCTGAAAATAAAGTTAGTAGTTAGTCCGCAAAAGCTGTCATAGAAGTCTTAATATAATTTTTCTCACTGTTAAAGAATATTCTAAAAGCTATTTTTTAAAGCTATTTACTTTATTTTTTATGAATAAGGCCATAAATATCTGCTGGCAAAAGGTATTGGAACAGAAAATTTTTCACAATACATATATGCAAAATTTTTTTTTCTAATATTTTTCCCCCAATTTTTTATTAAAATATGGTTTATTCTTCAACATAAATTATAAAAATATAACTCCTAAACTTTGAGCAAAACTCACGAAAATTCAGCAAATTTTCAACTTTTTAATCAGATTTTTTGATTTTTTTTTTTGGTATGCAGTACACTGATTTTTGGCAACTTTTTTCACGCAGTCTCTTCCATACAAAAAAAAATTTTCGAAAATACTTTATATGGAGTTTCTTGAGTTTCAAAAAAAGTGAACAGCTCTGTTCAAAAATGTTTTCGAATCGAAGCTTTGTCATGCCTCCCGCTTATTCAATGCCCAAATAAACTGTTTTATTTAGCTTGTTGATTAAATTAAGTTTGAGTTCCAAAACAGGCGGCAACCCTGTTAAACATAATTTTCGAAATAAACCTTTAATAAACCTCTCCGGTTTGATGCCCAGATAAAAAGATTTCATCTAACTTATTGTTTAAATAGATTTCCACAATTTGAACAGGTGGCAACGCTGTTCAAAGTTATTTTGAAATCAATCATTTTAGAAACCCTTTAGACATCCACAATGTTGTAATCATTTATTTAACCTAAATATAGATTAATTGATTTTAGCTTTTGAAAAGGTGGCAACTCCACTAAAAAAAAAATATCAGAAATCCTCTTATTTAACTCAGGACATATCTCAGCGTGCCAAATTTCAATGAAAGACGCAAATTTGTTTTAGCGTGAAGGTCACACACTCACAAACTTTCACATTTATAACACTAGTGGGATGTACATAGATAAGCGAAGAATATTACTGTCTTTGTATCGATAAAATAGGTCTTTAAGGTCAAGCCAAAGTGATTTTTCAACGTCTTAACCTGACAGCAAACACACTACATATACGAAGCTCGCTCTGCTACAAAGTATAACACATATTTACATATGTATATTGGCATTTATAAGATACGAGCAAAAGTATATTCAGCCAATATTTACTAGCTATAAATAGTCAGACAATTCCATTCGCCAAACGCCTTAAGGTACATACATACATAAATATGCACATAAACAAAAGAATTTTTTATATGAAACTACAAGCACTTTCTTCCACTATGTATCCATGTATTCCGTTTACTATTTTTGCGATACAAAAAAAAAAATCTACTGCTCCATCTTCGAAAAAGCAGCTACATACATATTTGATCAAATATTTACTTTTTCGTTCGGTTTTTTTTTTCGCTGCTAGCGTAGGCGTCACTAAACTTGCCGCTGCTGCAGCTGCATATTTCAGTCACAAGTGCCGTACCAACCCCGCTCCAAGGAATTCCAGTCATTCAGCGCTTTCTGTGTGCGCCACCAGCAGCAGTGTAACTAATGACAGTTCGTTTTGTTAAGTCGATAAAACTGTCAGTGATAGGCGAAGTTGTAGTTACCTTACCGCCAAGAAATGGAAATAAATCGCACAGGGAATGAAAAAATTCTGGAAAAACTGCACAATAGTGTGGGTAGACGAAAATAGAGGAATACAAAATGTTGCCTAATATTCACCGTATTTATTTTATTAACTTTTTCTTTAGGTCTGTCACACTTCAGTATGCGACAGGAGTATTGGGGGTTTTATTTATTCTTGGAAGTGGTTTTATGCTGAGGGTGGCGTAAAAAAGAGGTAGTAGAAAAAAATAGAAGAATATATTTGACATTTTCTTTTTGCTATGGTGAAGCTCCAATTGGCGATATTAGAAGAAGAAGAAGAAGAGAAATGGCGAAAATTGTACCAAATAAAGCAATGGTGTATAGAGTGGCTGCGTAGCCAAGTGAATCGTAGAAACTTTTGTTAAGAAACAAATTTTTTTTGGCTGATATGACTCATTCCTATCTGAACTGAAAGCTCTCTGCCCAAATGGAAACTTAAAACCCCGACTCAATCGATAACTTCGCGAGCCAGTCACAAAAGTATACAGAAGTGTTTATATCAAGCGACGAAATTTCATCAGGGTTGGTTATGAAGCATACGAAAATAAAAATATTTCAACTTTAGCCTCCCGAAGGCTGAGCAGCCTAGTAGAAAGTGTTCCATCTGATCAACCTCCAGACAACTGGGGCAGTAGGGATTGGATGTTTTTTTTTTGCGTTACCGCATAAATTCCGATTAAACAGTGGCCCATCAGAAACCCCACCTAAAGTGAAAGCTGTGGCCTTTGAAGCATGAGAAGCATATTTGGCCGCCTCCAATACACGCTAGACTAGAAGGACTTTACAATTACACTTGCCCTATTTTTCGCACTGCAATCGGTCAGCTGGCATGAGGCTCACCTGTCGAAAAGTGAACAAAAGGTGGTCGTTTTCTCGCCTGGTATAGCCTGGTATCTACACAAGTGAGTTTAATTATAAACTATTCAGACGCAACTGCACAGCTAATACCAATGACGGCAGCCCATTGTCCGCGCTCTAGCTACCTAACTGTTGAAAAGACTACCACAAGACGAGAAGTAACTATGTAATTATTGTCAAGTAACTTCGAGTACCTTGAGAGAGGGACCCCTTCTCCTAACAATGGCTTCCCTGAAATAGGATAAACAAACAACGTCTCTCTTATTATTTGCCTAAAGCAAGGACTCCACGGACCGAATCTCTCCCGCTCAACTACAGGAAGCTAAGGATATACTGTGCTCCCTGCTTTCTCAGATTTGTACAGCCTGCCTAAGCCTAACTCACATAATTTACGAGTGGGCAAAGGCAAAAGTTGTATTCTTACCAAAAGGAGGCAAGGCCGCTCATGTGAAACCGAAAGATTTCAGGCCTATACCTTACTTCAATCTTCCTTAAAACTCTTGACGAATATTATGACAGAATAAAAAAAACTGACAACCTTACCTCTAATCAGCATGCATTCTCCAAGGGCAAATCCGTGGAGACCGCACTACACGAAATCCTATCGAGGATTGAAAAAGGATTGGCCACAAAGGAATACACACTCGGAGTTTTTCTCGATATCGAGGGTGCTTTCAACAATGTCTACCTGAAGTCTGTTGTTAACTCCCTTCTCATGGCGGGGGTGCAGGTTGAGCTGAAGAACTATTCTATGAGAACTGAGGGATGGTTCCATAACAAAGTATGTGACCAGAGGCACTCTCGAAGGGGGCGTGCTCTCCCCTCTACTCTGGAATCTAACAGCGAACACCCTACTTCTAAGCCTAAAGGGCACCAGTTGTCAGGTCGTAGCGTATGTAGCAATAGTGGCAACGCGCAAATATATTCAGGTCCTGAGTGATTTATAGCAAAACGCACTCGGTCTGGTAAACATATGGTCCAAGGAATGTGGACTTAGTGCCAATCCTACCAAGACAGAAATGGTACTTTTCACAAGGAAATATAAAACTCCCTTATTTAAACCTCCCTCCCTAAACCGGGTGGCACTACCTCTCTCAACCGAGGTCACATACCTTGGAGTTATTCTAGACAACAAACTGGACTGGAAGCGAAACATTGAAGACCGCTCCAGGAAGGCCAATATCGCCCTGTATGCCTGTACGACGGCTATAGGTAAATAATGGGGAATAAAACCACATATAGTACACTAAATGTACACAGCTGTGATATGGTATGGTGGCCTACGCTAAACAACACATTGTCTAGAGCCAAGGTGGAATGAGTGCAGAGAACGGCTGCCATGTTCACTACGGCAGCACTGCCCACTACACCCACCAAATCGCTGGAAGTAATGTAAAACTTCCACCTGTGGATCTGTACGGCAAATTTCCGGTCGTCTGCAGAGCGGCTAGGTTAAATGCGATCCAGTCGTGGAGAGACCTCAGATTCTGACACGCAAAAGTACTTGAAACTCTACCGGATAATCTGCGATAGTTAGATTATACCACTCCTCTACTCTGTTTAAACAACAAATTCTCCACATGAATTCCAGAGAGAAACGAGTGGGAAGGGGCCACAGACATGAAACCCAGGGTCTGCGCCCATATATACAGATGGTTCTAAGCTTAACAAAAGAGTGGGTAGCGGAGTTTACTCTGAACAACTCGCGCAAACCTCAGTTTTCGCTTTCCGGACCATTGTAGCGTCTTTCAAGCAGAGCTAAACGCCCGACCTATTGCTATCTATTCTGACAGCCAGGCTGCTATGAAATCTGTCAAACCTAACCGAACAACGTCCATAGTAGCCATAGAATGTATGAAGACTATCAGCCTGCTGGCATCAAATTGCTCCTTGACTGTTGTGTGGGTCACTGCACATAAGGACGAGCTGGCAAGGAGTGGGACGGAAATATCTGAAGTCAATTTTGCTCAGAATGCGGGCATACCTCTAACCTCATGCAAACACAGACTTAGGGCAAAACCCATCGAGGAGGTAAATACCAGGTGGGCTGTGGAAACCACCTGCCAACTACCAGGCAATTGGTCCATAGCTCTTACTAGGCTGTAATCACCGGACACTGCCTGATGGGCACATACGGAAAAAGATTAGGATACCCCACCAACAATTTTTGTAGCAGTTTCAGAGACGAGGAAGAGGTGGAGACCATCCAACACTAGCACTGCCATTGTCCCGCCCTGGCCAACATGCGCAACCAATTCTTCAACAAGCACTTTCTAGATTGTTTAGCCGACTTGAACTCGGCAAAAGGCCTCGACTTTTTATGCTATATAAAACGCACTCTGTGGTTCAATTACTAAGGGAGGGAAAGAAACAAATGGCTTTGGGTAGTGGTATCACAACTGGCTTTTCCAATTCACGTGTGCCTAAGGACTAACCTAAGGACTCCAAACTAGCTTCCTAATTAGGACCTAACCCGCCTTCCAATCGAGGGACGTGTTGCGTTAGGATTACTATATTTTCCAGAGAATAACACCAGTTTTTCTTTTTTAGGATCTGTTACCCTCTATTAAGTTCCATTTTAAGCAGGTGGAGCTATTCAACCCTCATGGCTTGCCTCATCGGAGGCTCTTTCTGCGGGTGGACCACAAGAAAAGTAATCATAAACGAGCGGCTTTACCGACCCATCGCTGTTCATAGTCCATTTCAGGACGATGAGAATGTTTTAAAATCCACCCCAGCCTATAGGCAACTCTTAGGCATCTACTCAATATTCTTCCTCTAGACCCATATATATGGTAAGGTGCAAGCAAGCATAACTATACTTGGAGAAATCAAAAATTCTGTCTCGATTCCATTAGGTCTACGAAATTTGGTCTAAGTTAGTCTCGCCTCTTACCTTGAAAACAAGTCCACTACAAGGATCCTTCAGAGGAGTGAATGGGAAAACTGCTCAGATCCGAATCCAAGGTCTAGCGCATTATTACTGATGGCTTCTGCCTGGAAAATAAGGCTTTGAGTGGTGTTCACTCAACAGAACATTAATTGGACCAGTTTCGTGGTCATTCTTTCAAAACTTGGCCGACTCAGGACCTTTGGACATCCGTGGTTTTGAGCACTTCAATAAGACCACAAGATGGTTCCACTCTTAAGGCTCAGTCACATAGCATCAAAACGGGCCGAACTAACTAAACCTGAGTGTGCCGCACTGCCTAAAGGCACGTGGTAACCAACCACATAACCTAACTTAGCCCCTAAGTTGCTAAAGTCGTAGATAATATTTTGTGAAACTCACCAATAATTAAGCAGCTGGATCACATGTCTTATTGGCTGTTTACTGCTGCTGGATTACTTTCCTTATTTGGAATCAATATAGACCTCTCGACAATCCATGGAAACTTTTCGTTCATCTCTAAAGAAACGACCTACAAAAGAATTGTATTTGATTGAATATTTTTTGTGTAAAATATAATGTAAAAAGCAAAAATTAGCTATATTTCATAAATAGTTGCAAATAAAAAAAGATATACAAATTTTTCCCAAAAGCGACTCCGTAAACTCTATCTATTCCAATTCATAATATGAACTTTTTCGCCACTGTATAAAATCGAGCGACCACTTAGCGAATCTTCACTCAAAGTCTTTCTTGATAATGGCGAATCGTCGACGGTTTAAGTTGCTACTAAGTCGAGCTAAGCGACAAGTCTCTATCCTGATAAGAGCCTTGTGTGGTTTTCACTTAATTTTTCTCCGAAAATATCAGTTTAAGTATACAACTATCGGGACTGACAACTAACCTAACCTAACTTGTTCCAGTCTTTTCGTAGATTAAATCGAATAAATGAAAGAGAGGCGTATTTTAAAGACATCCTTATTCATTCCTGCACCACCCGTCCACCCGCTCTAAAATGGAGGGAAATGTTTTCTATTAAAAATGCAAAAATATGACCCACCAAATTGGGGATGCTCTATCTTTTGGTGGTTTACTGACTTACGGAAGTGGAATAAACAGACCAGAAGTCCATTCCAAAACATAGTTTACGACAAACTTTATGTATTTATTTGTACCCTCCGAATCCGAAACTGTAGTGAAAACTTGTCTGTCTAATTTATAAAAATGGACCACCGGTCAGTTTAACATCCCCGACTTGGAAGGCCATATTTTTGCGTTTTTTTTTCAATAAATAAAATTCAATTCTTTTTAGAGGGGTGGACGGGTGGTCTTGGACACCCTGTATACTTATAAATACCACATTTAAAGCAAATAAATATAAAGTACCGAATTCCTACATAGCAGATATATATTTGAGTATACGAGCATGTGTTAAGTTGTAATTTACAGTGAGTTAACTAAAACAGGAATGTGTTACTCTAAAAAGATATTTAAAAATTTAAANGCAGATATATATTTGAGTATACGAGCATGTGTTAAGTTGTAATTTACAGTGAGTTAACTAAAACAGGAATGTGTTACTCTAAAAAGATATTTAAAAATTTAAATATACATATATGAAAACATTTGAAATACGAATATACACTTTTAAGGCCAAATTAAGATACGCATTCCGACTATGTAGTTTCATATTCCGCGCTTTACATTTCGTTGGTGCAATTTGTTGCACGTTGCGCATACATACTACACACCGATGCATCGCTATGTGTGCATACATTTTGCATATGTACCTGCGATAATCAAAAAAATTTACAAATTACTTCTCAACTTATGCAATTAGATATGCAGTCATCATTGTTGAAAATATTTCATTTGTCTGGTTTTTTTTTTACATTTGAATTTTCCAGCTCAGCAGAAGCTTATGAAATGC
>NW_016174814.1:0-8567 GCF_001687245.7 Rhagoletis zephyria
TAGCGGACTTAAAGCTTTCGAAGGAAAATCAACAAAAATAAGCACTTACGCGGCTGATATCGCAATTATCCTGTGCGGAAAGTGACTCAATGCGACGAGCCCTCGATGAACCAGACACTCCGCGATACTTACAAATGGTCCATGTAAGTAGACCTCAATGTGAATTCAGAGTGCGATTCACCACCAAGTATAAAAATCAAGAATGGATAAAGACTCAATTATGTGGAAATATTCTCATTCAGTACTACCTTGGAAGTTAAATGTTGAGGAAAGGGTGAAAAATGCATATATTCCATGTAAAAAGATGCTGAGCAACACAGGGGATCTAACCATTTAGGCACTTAAATATAGTATTGTTCTACAGAGTAATATTATGCTGAATGGCATTGAATAAGAAGACTTAAGTTATCAAAATATAGCGCACTAATCTGCACATACCACCAGCGGATTTGGCTGCTGAAAACAGGGTATATGTGTAACTACATATGGCTTAGTTGCTGATCATACGGTCATAGGAAATAAAGCAGAAGAAGAAGAAGAAGAAGAAGAAGAAGAAAAAAAAGAAAAACCAGAAGAAGTTGGATAACATATACAGTTTGTCAGTCACGATTGAAGAGCATAGATGGCGCAACGGTCTGCAAGCAGAAGGCAGTATAATTCATGTGTAGTGTACTAAGTAGAATGCAGAAAATTTTTTTTTAAAAGAACGACCTATTTCATAATTTTGTTGAAAAAAAAACACTATCTCAGAATTTTGTTGAAGAACGCCCTATTTCAGAATACCATTCAAAAATGCCCTATCTCACTTCAACATGAATCATGTATGTATGTTTTTTAATCGGCAGCTGAGAAAAGTTTTTTGAGATAGGGCGTTTTCGAACTGGCTGCCGAGATAGGTCAATCTTCCATTCAGCAGTCGATATACCATTGTAAAAACCTACATATTCCCTTCTCAGATCATATTCGACCTTTGAAAAATCTATAAAAATACGCAATACTATTTCTCATAAAAACGAATAAAATTAGGGGATAGGGTCTTGAAATTTCCAAAACAAGCATTTTCGATGCGCACCCTAATACATATGTATGTTTGTGCATATGTACATAAAAAACGTATTTGGACATTCATACAAAAAATTTCATAAAAAAAAAATTTATTCAATTCAATTTATTTTCACTTTGTTTGAATATTATTGTGTGGACACATATATCGGAACGGGTATTCACTCAAATTCAAAAAAATTTGAAGCCAAAATCATTCATTTGTTTTGTATATGAATAATTCATAAGCCGTTTTGAATGAATTCATGCAGCCCTCTAGAGTCCACACACTCATCAAGAAGGCATTTCTAGCTAACCTGACGATGAAGAGTCGAACCAAAAAGGTATCAGAAGGCCACTTCGCTTTAAGTGTGTATTTCCATTAGATGTGACAGCCACTACAACCTAATCAAATTTTGTTTAATGTTTCATTATACCCCTCCTTCTTAATTCCGGGAATTTTTCAGCCTTCCGCCTTCGCCATGCAACCAACCAGCTTTTCGCATTTCACTTCTATACTATTCAAGCTCATTAAGTCCTTGTCATATGCTTAGATGGATTGCAGTGGACCAGATGAAAATAATGCCCATTTTATTTTATATAAATATGTAAATAAATTCACTGCCCATGACACCTATTTACATATGTGTTATGTAGCTCTAAGGTAAGTTCATCCTAATTATAAGCGTCTAAAATTCATCATTATATAATATTTTCGCTTTTAATTAAAATCATTTCTCTTCTTCTAATTCCTTAAACTACAAATAATTGTCAATACTGCAGTGCTGAGCAAGTGGATACGCAAAGACATTAAAATTTCATGGGATGTCATTTATTCGCGTATTTGGCTTTTGACATTTATCATTAGCGATGCGTTAAAAGTGAATAATTGTACTGCATGCGCCATTAGACAAAAGGGACAACAACAACAACAAAATAAACGTATGCACATATATATGCGGTGCATAAGTTCACATATACATATACATATATGGGAGGGACACATTCGAAATATTAAAGGTCACAAAAAACTTATTTGCATAGTTTACCACGGCGCATACGTAATGAAAATGTCACGGCACGTATGTACATACTATAAACACATATACATACACACATACATGCTTACTCATTTGCTTTGGCTTGAAATGCATTGAAAATGTGTTTAGCTTTTAATTAAAATAAACTAAATCACTGCGAATGACAATGACAGTTTCTAGTGCAGCAGTAAGAGCAGCAGTAAAAGTCCCAACAAACAACATTTGCGCCAAAAGCAGCACAAGGTGAATGCAATTACGCCCCAACATACTAGCTGCAGCCACAATTTGCTGCAATGACAGTGTGAAATAATACTAAATAGTATGGAAGGAGCTTAGCTACTAGTACCTACATACATACATACATATATTGTTACTATGTTCTATTGAAGCATGTGCGCACATGCGCGTGTGTGTGCATTCCAGACCACTATTCTCATATGCAGCATTAGTGCACATTATAGACAGACAACAAAAACTACAACTACCACTCATGCAACTCGTAGCACTAATTGCGCTTATTAACGCGCGAAATTTCACAAATGCGTATTAGAAGGTGACTACAGCCCGCTGCCATGAACGCTAAGCTCCGAAAATTATGGTTGTAAACGTAAGTGCGACTGCTGTTAGTTGATGATGCTGCTGTAGTTGTCAACAATTTGGATAAATCGGTTTAAATTTTGAAGAGCTATCAAATCCGTGTTCACTCTCTCGACATAAACACCAGGGTGTGTGAGACAGAAAATTCAACCTTGAGATGAATTAAAAAGTAAAATTTTAAAAAACATTGATGATTACCACGTAGATAGATAGAACTCGCTTTTATTTTATGACTGCGCTTCATAGTGGTTAACTATAAAACCAATTGTCTGTAGTTTAGATAAAAAAAAAATTAATCCCCATTTAGTCTAGGCGTGCACAATAATGGTGGGAAAAAACAATGGCTAAATGTTTTCGCCAGGGACGCTGGTCTGTTGGCCAGTTTTTACTAAGGACATAACGTGTGCAATGAGATAATGCTTGAAGGATGTTCTCAACGTTCTGCTTGAGTTATTACCGATAAATATTTTAATCGAAAACACCGCTGCTGTGTGCTTTTGGGCTCCGGAATGAAAGACCGCCTGGGCACAGTTCCATCCTAAACGCATTATGGCGTGATATTAAAGTGCTGCTTACTTCCAGCGTTTTCTAGGTTGAAACGTTTGTAATTAAGGAGGAAGTAAGGAACATAAAAAAAATCTTCTTCGATAACCAAGCGGCTATATTCATACACTCTCTTCTATATAGGATAAAGCTGGCCTCGATTTCTGATCAACACGATATTACCCGTATATGGGTTCCGGGACATTTACGGAAACGAGACAGCGGAAGAAGTGGGGCGGTGTAGCACTGCCTCGAATGAATCGCACGTAGTGGACATGGGTGCCTCACGTAGGAGATCAAGGGCGGAATTGCGCAATTTATTACAGGGAGGGGAGGGGGGCTTGTATAGGATTAATCGGAAGTACTGGGTGTCCTATGTCCCACCTACGACCAGGGCTCTTTTTTGGGATTGAGAAAAGAAATTATCTACACAATTACTACAGTCTGCACAGGGCAGGGTTATCGAAAAACTAATTGCACTTTTGAATTCCACGTCCAAAATTTCGTTAAGAAACCAATTTTCATAAAAATCCGTCCATAATTATATTTATTTTTGCCCACATTTTATATGGAAGGGAAGCACTCTGCGGCGTCATGTCAAAGTCTTATCACGGTACGGTGGTGACANACTATATGGAGGGTAAGCACTCTGCGGCGTCATGTCAAAGTCTTATCACGGTACGGTGGTGACATACATACAGTGTCATACACAATACAGTGGTGTCATCTCTATTATTTCTTTCATTTTTGGGGCTGAAAATGCTTTTAACAAGGAACCAAATAAAAAACCAACCGCCAACCGATTTTAATTGCAAGGAAAAGCTACGATATTCTCATCATTCTAGAGTAAAAGCTTTAAATTTACCAAGATGATTATCTGTGACATTTTCACCACTCAAAAGCAGAAGGGCTAACGCTTTTCGTATATTGGTGTTGGTGTGTCAGTTCCGGCTGCGGTGCTAGCGCAATTGTCTCTCAGTTTTCGAGATATCCGGATGAAATTTGGTAGGTGGGTGTACTTTTATAATGTATTAATCATTTGTCGGAACCGGAAGAATCGGACCACTATAACATATAGCCTCCATACAACTGATTGTTCAGATATGAGATTCTTTGTTATAACTTCTTCATATATGCAGCTAGAAAAATTAAATTTCGCACTATTTTTACTCACTATCAACAGAAAGATTACTGTAAAATTACAAAGATCGGGTCACTATAACCTATTTATTGGCTCCATACAACTGATTGTTCAGATATGGGGTTTTACGTTAAAATTCATTTATTTGGACAGCTAAAACCGATAAATTTCGTAAGATATTTTATAAATAATAATACAAAGTCTACTGAGAAAATCGTAAGAATCTATGCTGTATAGACGTTATCTCTTATACCACTGATTGTTCAGATATCAGTTGTTGCGATATATCTCCATTATCTAGGAAGCTAAACCCATTCAATTGTGTTTACGGTTTATATACCAATCACATAGCAGTGAAAATAACTTACATTGGTGCTATATATATATATTTAATATGTATATCTTCCATACCTCTGATTGTTTAGATATAATTTTCTATACATGTATCTCTTCTATCTATGTATGCTGTGAATAAATAAATTTTTCAAATGCAGTAATCTGTTAAATTAAAATTTTCAGATGTTTATGAAAGATATGAAGCCTTCGACATAGCCGAAGACAGCGCTGCTCTCACTTGTTTATTTTGCTTTTGTACTGCTCTCTACTTGCTCCTTTGAGGAGCAGATAACTTATTTAAATTTGACTTTACAAAACAGGTGGCAACCCACTTCAATATATTTGCAAGCTAAAACATTCTTAAAACTCTTTCGTCTGACTCGCATATTATGACACCTATCTGTTTCAATTGGCAACTTCAAGTGGCAACTCTTCTACATAAAGTTAAAAAATATACGTTTTTCATACCCATTTCGATTGATACCAAATTTTAGCGATTTATTTAACTTATTGAATAATTTTCACTTATTTGTTATCAGGTGGCAANCATATATCTCTTCTATCTATGTATGCTGTGAATAAATAAATTTTTTCAAATGCAGTAATCTGTTAAATTAAAATTTTCAGATGTGTATGAAAGATATGAAGCCTTCGACATAGCCGAAGACAGCGCTGCTCTCACTTGTCTATTTTGCTTTTGTACTGCTCCCTACTTGCTCCTTTGAGGAGCAGCTAACTTATTTAAATTTGACTTTACAAAACAGGTGGCAACCCACTTCAATATATTTGCAAGCTAAAACATTCTTAAAACTCTTTCGTCTGACTCGCATATTATGACACCTATCTGTTTCAATTGGCAACTTCAAGTGGCAACTCTTCTACATAAAGTTAAAAAATATACGTTTTTCATACCCATTTCGATTGATACCAAATTTTAGCGATTTATTTAACTTATTGAATAATTTTCACTTATTTGTTATCAGGTGGCAACTCTTTAACAAAAATGCACCTTATTATCTACAGGTCAGGCTTTTTAATCTGAAACCTCATTCTTGAAAAACGAACAAATCTTGCAGATCTGATGGCATTGACAAATTATTGAAAAAATGATTTTATGCATTAGAAAAACCGAATTACACCAAAAAATGCAAAAAATGAGCAGATTTTTATGTTCTACTTCGAAAGCTAAGCGTGGGCACTATTAAATAAAATAACAAAAAATAACATATTTTTACACAGATTTTTTATTCATGCCAATAAATGCGACCATTTTTTGAATTTTTAATCAAACAAATTGTTTATATGGAATACCGTAAGCACAGCCTGTGTTTGATTTTATTACAAAAGTTTTATTCCTGTTGTTCTCTGCTATATATGTATATGGAAATAAAAAACGACAAGCCAACATTTTATTTTAAAGAATATATATTTGACATTTATTTTCTTAGTATAAGATTTGGTGACTTAAAGAGCTTCTTGGTGGCATATAATTTATTCCATTGGGAATTTTATGTTTAATTATTTTTAGTGGAAAAATTTCCTTTACAAAAGTAAAAAACACGTTGACATTGCAGACAACGAATTTTCCGATTTTTGACCACTTAGGCGGCATTGTGCGCCATATGTCCAAATCAGTATACTGCGCTCCTGCGCTGAGTTAGTGTGCTAACATCACAGATTGCGCCATGTTAGTGAGTTAGAGCCAAAAAAATTGCGCTATAACCCATGTCTACTTAACATTCCGCGTTGGCTGCTTTCACAATAATGCAACACACATATATACTTATATCTATATATATAAATATGCGCAAATCCATCTATAGTTTGTGCAGCTTTTTATTAAAGAACTAATTTCCCAAGCGTGATTATCAATAATGACAAAAGCGCTGAGCATTTCAGTTCTTCATTGAAGTTGGCCTCCTTGACGTGAATATTGGGCCTGTATTTATGAAAATTATTACACGCGAGCGAGCGATAGAAGACATTTTTCTTTGTTTCGTGAAAGGAAACTCCACTGTTTCATAGAAAAATTGAACTGTAGTTTTTAAAAACCGGCACGGAACGTAGAGAAGTTAATTATATGTAGTAGGGTCTAGATTAGTCAGAAGAAGCATACAATACATGATTACAATTTTCTGAAGGAATATTTTTTGCTGTTCAACAATTGCAATATTTTATAAGATTACGTATACGCCCCGGTAACCATCGGAATTCAAGTGCGTTAAACGCAAGAGCTAATTTTAAAGGAAGTGGAATAGTGAATTCCCATAGCAACATTTTTTCAACTACTTAAATTTTCTGGTAATTTTAAGGCACTAATTTTTAACTTCCCCACCTTTTAGTTAAAAAATTTCATTGGAGTCCATACTCTTACACACGCTAATCTGTGGCCACTTTATGGCTCCATTGCTTAAGCAAATTTGCGTGCTCTCCTTGCGGTATTTGCATTAAATTGAGCAGAAGTGTAAATTGTGATTAGACTGCTAATAATGATCATCTAAATTTGAGCTTAAAAAATAGCAAAATACGCACATCTCGTCTATGTATAATTTGAGCTCTCCATGAGCTATACTAGCCACCACCAGCTTTCATTACCATTTCCACCTTAAATTGGTACTTTCGAGTGCTTAGCTTTGCATTCTGTCGACTAAGCACTTGTTTGGCAAAACAAAAAAACTATGCGCGCTTTTTCCCTGCCACTTCAAGCTAGCAGACGAAGCTGCTTAGATGCTCGCTTTTATTGTGTCCAGCTGTTGGCGCATTAACACTGCAGCAGTAAGTATTTACATATTTGTGTTGACGGCGCGGTAATTTGTAATTCATTACAGTCGCAGTTAAGGTATTACGCTTAGGTACTCTCACAAAGTACCACCGTTTATTTATTTCTAAACAAAATTTTAATTTCAATTTAAATTTCGCTGAGACGTTGAGGAAATTTGCATTTTGATGAGAAACTCGTGCTATATAAATTAATTCAATGTGATACGAGTAGCACATGGAAAAAAAAACATATCGGATTATGTACTTTCGCCTTCGCCATGTGTCGGCTGTTAGCTGGTGGTTAGGTGGTGCAAAGACAATGAATCATGCTGTATAATTAAGACTAATTCATGGTGGAAACATTTGCATAAGCGCGACAGGTTGATGCTGATTTAAAAACTTGCTGGCTGCGCATGTTTTCAAGTGCTTTTGGATTTCTATGGGTTTTTTGTGTTTGTAGTGCCTAAATACCTGAAAAATTGTTTTAGTTGTAGGTAGGTAAATATAAAATTTTAGCTTGGTATCTTTGATTATAATTATTAAGTAATGTAAGTAATGGAAAATTAAGCTGCATTAGGAAAATTATAACATCTATTTTAGGAGTCACTACCAGGGTTGTTTAACATTTTTTAATCGCAAATCTTCAAAAAAATGTTTGCTTGGAATCTGATAAATTTAACATAAGGTTGAAACTTATTCATAGAAATTTATGAACTCGCTTAGTTATAGCTGGTCAAGGCCAAAATTGTGTCGAGTTTTGCGATTAAAAATGTTAATTTTTTTCAAATTGTGGCAGCAACGGCAACCATTTTGTTTTTTTAATTTTTAAATTTGTGTGGATGCACGTAGAATACCTGCAATTACATATTTGGGGATGATGACGAGTTAAGTTTGTATGAACTTTGATTCGTTATCCTTCAACAAATTTTGGCTTTGAAGGAAATTGCCATTTCAATTGGTGTACCAAATTGAAAAATGTTGGTAACTCTCATTGCTGGGCATGAATTCAATACGAGAAGACGAAGGGCGCCACCTTCTAATTTCACATTTTGTCAAAACTAGTGGGTCATAAAAAATTTTATGGCGACAAACTATACAGAAAATTGTAT
>NW_016174814.1:9059-10594 GCF_001687245.7 Rhagoletis zephyria
AATCACAGAATTCTTTCAGTGTTCCTCCGGGGTTTTTGGACATGGACTGTTTCATCAATTTAAAAGTGTTCGCTTTATTTTTGTGGAAACGAAAAATATTTTACAAGTTATGGATCATTTCTACACTCTTTCTTCAAATATTTCTCGTATTCCAGCTGTGCGCAGGTGTTTAGTTTTTCGTATCGTGTTTTTACATATTCGTAATTAAAATTTTTTTAATAAAATCAATTGGTGGTAGTTCATGATTGTGTGTGGATTTTAATATCACAACACTGAGGATTTGGCAATAACCTTTTTCATCTATTAAAAAACAACACTTACGGGGCAATGTTTGTTGTAGGAACAATATTTTTTTCTATAAATCGACATACTTTAAGCATTGTTGACGCTATTTCCATTTGAATGAGGAAATAGCGTCAATGACTTTATTTCCAAATTTCTGTTGATTTTATTTCGCTTTTGAAAAGGTGCGAAATAAAGTCAATTGACCTTATTTCCATTGACCTTATTACCTGTCACCGGATGTAAACGGTTAGAGAGATGTTCACTCTATTCAAAAGATGCATGTAGTGAGTAAAGTATTACTATGTTTTTCTTAAAGATTTTTTTTTGCAAAAAATTTTCTCAAATGATTTAAAAAATTTGCTAAAATTTTTTTTTTTAAATTTAAAAAATTTTAAAAAAATTTTGGTCTGAATCGTAATAATGCGAATTTTGATACTGTTTTTTTAACTTCTTTCAAAGACAGTTATAAGAAAAACTTGAATAACTGAACATAAACTCTTAAGATTTAGACTTTTCAGGTTTCATGGGAAAGGTATTTTCTCGCCCTTTTTATTTCTTTGCTAGCAAGTTTATTCAAATGATGAAAGAGGAAGGTAAGATGAACGAACGCCGTTCATAGTTGAATTAAGATGTGTTGGTATTTGAACAAAAAAAAAAAAAAATGGGGATACGAATTACTTTTTCTGACATAAATTAAAGTAGTGGGTAAATATCTTTCTTCTGAGATCCCACAAGTCTAAACCAGAATAGTTTTGGCACAGTTATATGAGTTTTTCGTAAATCAATCTTTGAAAAAAGGAAAAAAAAGAACAGCATCAAAAATCTCGTTACTACTATTCCGTTGAAAAGATTTTTAAATATTTTTATGCAAATTTTTTTTAAGCTTAATCTGTTTTGTCATCTGAGGGGACTTTTTTCAAAAACTTCTTTAAGAAACTATTTTTATTCATAAAAAACTCCATATTTGGTGGTATTTTAAAACCGGTCGAGCTCTGGTAAATCTTAATATTTTTCCAATGTATTTTGGTGGACGTCTTCAAATTTAAAAGATTCTGTAATCTCGGCTTAAAAACCGCAACTTTTTTTGGAGATGCAGTCTAATGTATGTATATGTATGTATGGACCAAAACCAAAACCATCTTTCGTAATGAGAAACAAAGCACATCGTCTTTCAGTACAGCACGTCAATGACCTGACGCATTGAAACATAATTAAATTGTGGTAAAATCCTTTAAAGAGACTGAGTAAAG
>NW_016174815.1:0-10594 GCF_001687245.7 Rhagoletis zephyria
TAAAAAGCGCACCAACGAATATATGACTGCGAAATTTCGTCCATATGTTGGTAATAATGATGTATGTGAACTCCGAAAAAATTGACGTAAGTAGTCGGTTTGTTTTATGGTATGCTATATACTTACAAACCTAACCTCAACAAGTAAAAAGTCTAAGTTCGAGCGGAGTCGATCCTTAAATACCCGGCGAAAGTATTAAATATAGTTTTTTCAACTTTTCGAAAGCTACCGCTACATGGTGAGCAGGGGTGGGTTTACCACTATTTCAAAGATCTTCGATGCAGTTAGACATAATGAGATAAACTTATATAGTTTCCAAAATTCCATAGTAATTTTACTTATTTTCAAGGGATTGTTTGTAGTTTAAATTTCGAGTAAATTAGGGTCCTTAAATTTCGACATATCGAAGCTTCAAGTTTCAGAAATTCACCGTTATATGAAAATCTATTTTTAGTAAATTTGCTTCCCTACTTATTGATTTATCGAAGATTTCGTATTTCTCTAAATTACCGTTATATCGGATGTGGGCGTGGTTTTTGCTGGATTTGAAGAATTTTCAGCCTTTTGGTATCCTGTACCAAGTCCAACCAAGTATGGGAGAAATTGGTCTAGCGGTTACAAAGATATACACATGTAATCATAAGGGGGCGTGGCTACGCCCATTTTCCAAAAATTTATAATATTCTTATTTTTCGTCAAAAAATCATTGTATGCAAATATCAATTTCGTATTTCTGAAAACTAATGTTATATGAAAGGTACGCGTGGTTATTGTCCGATTTTGCCCATTTTCAATACCATCCGTCCTACGTTGAAAAGAAGTATATGTACATACACACCGAGTTTTGTTGTTAAGATATCTAAATTTTTACTAGAGCTATCGTGTGCACAGACGGATGGACGGACAGACAGTCCTTAATCTTAATCGATTTCTCTTTTAAAAATGCCATAAAAAGGCTATAAAAAGCAGAGCGATGAGCATATTGTTCAGAAATTATCAATTTCGTAAAAAGTTATGATACGTTTTTCTTATTCAAATATTGCTTTATAATATAAACAATCCAAATATAAGAATTGAATGTTTGAAAAACTGATTTTTTTCCGCCGAAATCCCACTGTGCAGCGAGGGAACAAGCGTTCGTTGCAGCCATTCACAATTTCCTTTTTGTTGCTGACAAGCAGCTGCCGCGGGGAGGGGAAGCGCCTGACGGAGGGCCCACAGTTACTTTGTTCTATGCATATTTGTGGCCCAATGTCGTTGAAGGCCCGAAACAAAACAATGTCAGAGCAAACGAAAGTCGATGCCTGAAATGTGTACAGTCGTGTGCAAATTTTTGGGAGATCTATTAAAACTTAAATTTAATAAATTGTATATTCTAAGCTCTGAAGCTGTGTGTAATTTCTTTGGAAAATCTTGTTGAGAAGTACAGAGATAATATATAGTTAATAATTCTAATTTCGCAATGCTCAAAAAAGGTTTGGAGACGTATGTGCATATGCATTAGCATAGGCCGGTAAAGCAGTGTAGATTCCGCGAGCGCTCAAGCATACTTGGGGCTGGTTGTTCAATGTCTGGTTATCACGAGCTCTCTATTTAACCGGAGCTTCTACCTCCGATTTGTGTTAACCGGACATTGAACTACCGGCCCTTACTCGTTCCCGGTTGATCTTTACATGCAAAACGTTTGAGCCCAGACTAATCGAAGCACATGTTCTATATGTACTGCAGAAATAAGGCCAAAGCTGTTTTGCTATTTAACCGATTTCAAAAAAAGAAGGAGGTTATCAATTCGTCGTATGTTTATGTGGACTTTGGACTACGACATCCGTTTTAGATGTCTCTTTTTTATTGGAAAAAGTGGTGGTCACGTACTAATTTGGCTTGGGTCCGATCATTGGATCATGAAGAATCTGACGGTAATCCTAAATTTTTATATGAGTATTGAAACCGATTGTGTTTTCTGCTTAAAAATTACTTGTTTGTTTCCCATCTTTGGATTTTTCTGAGTATTATTATTATGCGTCCCGAAAATTGTTTGCAGTCTCATCTTCTCAATGAAAGAAAATACCTAGAAGAACCATCTGCATCCCTTCGCACCCACGCAATCATTGCTGAGCAAAATAGTCTTCCAGTCTCTGACGGTGGCTTCGATGGCTGAGGGTGAGAGTGCTGTAACATTCTAGCTAGATGTCTCATTACCAGCTGAAATTTACCAAGTGAGCTGACACGAAGAGTAAAACAATTTCGTTGCGTTTACCTTAATAGTTTAGTACTTATGGACTAGCATTACCGAACTAGTTTGAAAGATGTTGGTGTGCTGGTATATCTTTTGGGCGCAGCTTGGATGTCATTTCAGAAACATAAACGCCTACCTCTTCCCCTAAATATATTGAACTACATGGTACAAGGTCTTGAGAATGGCAAAACCGCTTGGATAAAACAAACGTGGCATTTTATCTAATATATAGTACATACATATGTCTTTCCATGTCAGATGTGGGCCACCAGTAAAGCTTCTACAATGTGTTAACCGGGATTAGTATTGGTGTTGAGACAGCACTCAGTCCCAGCGAACTCAACATATTCGTGTATCTTAAAGAGAAGCACTTGCGGCCTTCTTTTTATGGCGTTGAAAAAACATTAAAATCTAGATCTATGCTTCTTGAAATTCCCGCTTCCCTCCACACTGAATCAACCTTTTCGAATAAATAAGACTACAGGCTTTTGACGGATGAAGACGTTACATGGTGGTAGATTTAGTAGTGCATCCAAAGCAGCTTTAGACGTTGTAGGGAAACGAGTCTGCGGCTTCACCACAACAAGATGAATAGCTGATAAAGGGTCTGAGAAAAGAAGTGTATAACCATAACATTGCTCTAGGTAACAGACCCCACGTCTTACTAAAGAACTACATAAATTATCAAAACACTCAGTTTTTGGAGGCCTCTTGTTCAAAGTGAGACTTCCCTAAGACTTCCCAACTTCCCTCACGGCTAACGCACCCCTTTTCCAAATATTGATACAAATCGATGAATTAGGTGCTATTTAGGGTCACCAAAGTTATTTTAGGCGCCCACTTAGTTTAGGAGCAATTCCAAAAAGTTTCGTAAAACACTGGTAAATATTTTTGAGGAATTTAGGTGCTGCCAAAATTATTTAAATTGGTCACTGAGTTTCCGGTAAATTCGCAAAAATTTGTATGGATCATCTTTAGAGCTCTTGTTAGACGACTAATCAAAAGTTTGCGGAATCACATATTCAAGTCCGCTTAAGGGAGTAAATGAGCTGTGGAAGCAAACTAAGGGTGTACTGGACGCTGCCAAATCACATTCAGGAACTGAAAAAAGCAAACGGATACTGATGATGAGTCACTTAAGAGATATGCACAAAAAAGATTTAGGTGCTAGATGGCGCTGGAATCGACTTTATTTAAAAAATACGTAGTTTTAGACAACTTTTCTATTGCAAGAGCTTTTGGTTGCAAAATATTGCAAAAACAAACATAAAGAGGCCCCTGCTATACATTTTCTTCATATTATTTATCAATATCAACTTTTAAGTATGCGGTTTTTTTTAAAGAGCTTTAAGGTAAAATTCGCTTACATATATACAGCGCGTTGGGTAATGGAGCGGGAAGATGCTTAAGGACGTAGTCTTCCTCCACAAATCTCTAAAAAAAAAAGCTTGACTTTTATTTCCATAAAAAAAAATAAAAATAGATTTGATTTGTGCCCTGACTGCCTCACGAGCTTAAACAGGTGTTCCATATTCTTTAGTTATCAATCCAATACTTTTATGATTGATGGACATTTAATAAAAACAAATCTACAACAAATTGAACCCAAGAAGTGGGTAAACAAAAAAAACCAAGAATAACAACGGCCAGATTTGCTGAAGAGGAATTCTTTAAATAAACATTGAAAGCTTGCAATTTGTTGAGAAACGCAACAGCTACAATAACACCAACGGCAATGGACGCCAACAAGTGCGCGCGTCAATGGAATGGGCGCTGGCAAGGCCCGTGCAAATAAAATGTGTGTAAATAAATAGCAGCAAAGGCGAGTAGTTAAACAAATATAGTAAGAGTGGCGCACTTGCAGCTCCTTACATACAAACAATGGTCACTATGTATGCACAAATAGGCATACATACATATGTACATTAGGGTGCATCACCAACAAATTTCGGTTTTCTCGCCCGAATTGTAAAATCTATTGAGTATATTTTAATACTGCCGCCAAAATTTTTCGGAAAAATATTAGGAATTACTGCAGCTAGAACGATTTGAAAAAAAAACTCCAGAAAACTCTTCTTTTTTTTGATTCTGTTGATAAAATTTTATGCAGACCTTTTAAGCTTAAACTCTTATATCATCTAAGGTGAATTTTTAGAAAAAAATTTGTTTAAAACTATTTTTTTTTTTATATTTGCAGGTATTTTCAAATCGTTGTGGCTTACATAAATCTTAATAGTATCAGGTTGACCGAGCTTAGCTCGGAGCGCATATACTTTTTAAAGTTTCCAAGGTTTGGGTATCAAATAATGGTAATTTCGATAACTGTAATATACAAAAATATTTTTTTTAACATTACACCTATACAATACTTTCCTTTTATATGAATTATGTCAATTAAAAAAAAAAAGATCGATGCGCAAAGCTAAATAAATTCTTCAATACTCAATGAAACAAAATGAGAATAAAAAAAATTTGAAAAACTAATGTTGATAAACAAAAATATCAGCCTCGGATTTCTATACAATTAATATTTTGGAAGCGAATTATAAAAAAAAATAGATTACTTTTTGAAACTAATAAATTAAATAAATATCTTGCATTAAAAATTGGGTGGCAACAATAAAAAGAAATGCAGCAGATTGAAAATACATATTTTGAGTGCATGTGTACTGTGCATGCATATGTACATATACACATACCAACATAAAAAAGTGATCGTTGAAATTAGTAAGATACAGATTAAACAAACATGACAAACCTAGGCAAAAATATTTCTGTATTAAAGTTCTCAAAATTATCTTTCATTTGATATCCATATTAAGTTATTTTAGTACAATTTAGTGGAATTGAAAATAAGTGGCAACGTCACACTAATATCCTAAGGGATAACACTTTGTATATGGGCAAAGAATTGGTATTTTTGTAACCATAATAAAGAATATTGTATCATAATTGTCTAAACAAAAAATTAAATAGGTATACGATGGAAAATAGGTGGCAACCCTATTAAAAATATTTCTTAATTCGGGATTTTTAAAATACTCCATTTGATACCCATATATTGAGCTTTATTCCGTATGAAAATAATTTCAAATAGGTGGCAACCTTATACGAGTATTCTGGGAGATAATACCTATTTTGAGAACCTTAAAATGTAAAACATTTCATCAATCGCTCGGAAGTCTTAAAATATTAAAAGTTTTATAATTCTGGTGGAAAATCCGCAATTTTTTTTTGTGATGCACCCTAATGCACTTGAACAATAGCATGTGAACCTGCAACACGTCATGCCATATCGATTGCAATGTTTAATTAAGCTGCAGCTAACGCTTACAACAATTACATGTGGACATATGTATGTAAGTATATACCAGTACTTACATTTTTGCTCTTTGGGGTGCGACTGAGTCACGCCAACCAACAACTTGCACAGTTCACGCTATGCACTTTCATTAGTAAGTATTTACTATAATCGCCATTGGGCATTCTATTGATGACTATCAATCAACAATCATAAATAAAAATGCAACAATGCGCTAGGGCACACACTCGTGCATGCATACAAACACAAAAAAAAAATAACCAAATTGTGGACGTTCATGAACTTGCCCCGAACAAAAGTCCACCACCGCCGCCACGCTCATCTTAGCGGAAGTGCTCTTATCGCTTGTGGTCATTTGCCATTTTTAGCCCATCAACTCAAAACACAAGGCGCATCTCAGCCTCATCAGCCACTTGGCTATGCTTTTATCTTTTAGCAGCTAATAAGCATTCTAAATCGAAACGCTTCATGTGATGATAATGAGCCAATGATGGCGAGATGCGCACTGATATGTGCACTCATTGCACTTGAATTGCGCTGGCATCCACCAACCTCCCACTCCTACTCGACTCTCGTCCTCGTCGACTATGCCTCCGTCTAACCAACGCCTTAGGGTCTCATGCAACGGATGGTCTAGTTGTGTGCCAAGTCGCTGTCTGTCCGTAAAATGATTTATGTCGTAAAATGGAAAAGTGTGGACGGCGCAGCAGCTTTGCAAATATTGCAACTAGGTAATTATAATTTGTGTAGCTTAGATGTATGTATGTATGTATGTGTGAGTGGGTGCATGTTTGTTCCTGTATGTAATTAAGTGATTTTGTGAGCCTATTTATGCTAAGTACATATTATTTTTAGTAGGTGTTGGGTTATCAGTTGTGCTGGTGATGATGATTTCATAGCTCAAAAATAGAACTGCTCAGAGATTACAGATGGAGGGTTTTTGAAAAACAAAACTTTATATGTAATTCAAGTACACCGAATAAGTATGGCAGTTACATACGCATAAAGCTGCGATTAATCATGGAAGAGATGTGTTAACGTAGGAAGACAGTAATTTATATGGCTGCTCTTACTTGAGATAAACAAAGCGGCTGTAAACAAAAACTTGAAAATGTAGGTTTTGTAACTTTGTTATTTACATACAGTGACTCAAACAATTGTCTGTACATTGATTATTTTATAATATTCGCAATGCTTTTGGTATAAATTTTTGTCTTTTATAAAAATATGATTCACACTTTAATATAATTAAAATAAATTGAAATTTCGAACTTTGTACAAAACTTGGAACAATGAAACAAATTTTCATCAAAATTGTTATTTTTTTTAAAGAGAATTTTCAGAAAAACTTCGGTTACGAAAAAATTATTAAAATGTCTATAAATCTTGAAGACCCCAAATTTTCTCCAATCCTCCAAACACGTAAAAATTCCAAGCAACCTTGGAGAAAGACTGAACACCTTATAGTATTTAATCAATAGGCTACGAAAGTTTGGAAAATTTCATAAAAACATCAGTCCCGAAGGTCTAGAAATTACTCGAAAGGTCATGAAAATCTCGAAAAATTTCGAAAGGCCCGATAAGTTCCGAACAATTCATAAAATGATTGAGAAGCCGAAAAATTCTAATCGGCGTCAATAGCCCTGAAAGAAACGAAACCATACTTAGTCCTGAAAGAACCTTTAGAAGTCAGTAGATCCCTTAAATCTGAAAAAAATTATAAAAATATCAATAAATCCGGAAAACCCCAAAAAGTTCCGAAATTCCCTAATGGATCATGAAAATCTTGAAAAATTCTAAAAGTCCAAAAATCTCTGTTAAGCGTCAATAAGTTGCGCCACGTCTCAAATAAATTTAGACAGGTATCAATATGTCGATTCTTAAAGTCTGGAAAATTGCATAAAAATACTAATAAATCGCAATATTTCTCAATTGAGCTTTAAACCCATAAAATCAAGAAAAATCCCGAAGATTGTCCTCTACTGCTTACAACAATTACATAAAAATATCAATAAATCCGGAAAACCCCAAAAAGTTCAGAAATTCCCTAATGGATCATGAAAATCTTGAAAAATTCTAAAAGTCCAAAAATCTCTGTTAAGCGTCAAATAAGTTGCGCCACGTCTCAAATAAATTTAGACAGGTATCAATATGTCGATTCTTAAAGTCTGGAAAATTGCATAAAAATACTAATAAATCGCAATATTTCTCAATTGAGCTTTAAACCCATAAAATCAAGAAAAATCCCGAAGATTGTCCTCTACTGCTTACAACAATTACATAAAAATATCAATAAATCCGGAAAACCCCAAAAAGTTCAGAAATTCCCTAATGGATCATGAAAATCTTGAAAAATTCTAAAAGTCCAAAAATCTCTGTTAAGCGTCAAATAAGTTGCGCCACGTCTCAAATAAATTTAGACAGGTATCAATATGTCGATTCTTAAAGTCTGGAAAATTGCATAAAAATACTAATAAATCGCAATATTTCTCAATTGAGCTTTAAACCCATAAAATCAAGAAAAATCCCGAAGATTGTCCTCTACTGCTTCCCGTTCTTCTTTGCACAACCTACACTGATCATTGGATCATAACTCCCTAAAGGAGTCCCCGAACGAATTTGTAATCTTAAGCGGGTGGATCTGCAGATTTTCACTGGCTACCTGACTGGGCAGTGAGAGTTAAAATATATACTAAGTGGCATGGCAGGATGGGCCTTACTACAGAATAGGACTGCAGCTTTTGCGCCCTGGATACGTATACTTCAGTGCTTGATTTCATTAACAGTCTGAAGTTGAAATGAAATATGATAGAGTTAGCACAATAGCTAGATCTAAATAGACATGCAGTATTAATTCAAATAAGAACAACTTTTGGCGTTAGTTTAGCTTGCCATCTGTCAGTTCTGTGAGAACTGAGTTAGACAACTAATAGGTGCTTAGTGTCCAGTCCAAGAAGTTCAATGCTTAAACTTAAACCTTAGCTGTAGTACACTGTATGAGAGTTGTAAGGATCTGCTTGTCATTTGGATAGTATTTTCTTCTTTTTTTTTTTAAATCAGCAGAAGACAGCACCACCAAGTACATAGATGAGCTGAGATTTCGCCTTCGAAATCATTGCTATGTCTGACATCGGCGACCTGCTTAATCCATTATTTCACATCAGTTCAATGTCTATAATAGCTCGTAGGCATTTGGTAAAATGTTAGCGTGCTAATTTTTAGCTTGGGTGAGGCTCAGGATATAATCGTATACTTTCTTGTAAGAAGTATTAAGTCCGTCTTTAATGAATTTACTTGTAAATATCTTTCAATGTGCTCTCGAGTATTTCACTCATCGAGATGGAAATGGTTGGATCATCAGCATGAGGTGTTAATCTAGGTGTCCTACCTTTCATCTGGATAAACATTTTGTTGATCACCAATGCCCATACATATGTATGTATGGATAGAAAACCCTTGTGAGGGGTGCGGTGCCTCTGTTTGCCTTCCCCGACATCGTCGCTGAACCCCACGATGCCAGTCGGTACTGGATCCTTCAATAATGCCTGGAGACGTTATTGAATGCTGCTGATATGTCGGGGAAAAACTCAGATAGTGACTTTCCCATAGTGTTGACATCTTATATTTACAACACCACACTACTTAGGATTAACTACTTCCTTTATATCCAGCAGTTGTAAGGGCTGGAAGTTGATACAGGGCTTTCGGAGCTTTTTCAGTAATAAAGCTCTTAAGTTAATTTCAATAATAAGTAGGCGAGTTTTATTTAACCATCGCAAGCTAATAGCTAAATCTTGGTCAAATGAAACCAAATTAGCTTAATTTTTACAGTTGTTCGAGTGAAAAAAAAAAAAATATCCAAATCAAGTCAAAAAAGCTCTCTGATACTGAATGGCAATGCCTCTAGTTCAGTATATCGTCGCTGCCATGTCCAACTATTGAATATGAAAATGGGTACTTTTCAGGCAAGCATAAAAACTTTTACAAAAAATGTTGTTGTCATTAGGAAAACGTGTGGTATTCGACGCTTTGTATCTCTGCTTCTAAGAAGACACGAAATTCAGCGATTCGCCAACCTACGTATGCGGAAGGATCGAAAAAAAATCATTTTTGCACATTCGATAGTTTGACATGGTAGCATCGATATGTACACGTCAAGATAGCTTTTCATAAGCCAATATAATAATTAGCTTGAATTTCTGGCCAAATAAAACCCCTTAAGGTAAACTCATCAAAAAGCGGAGGGAACAACAAATTAGGAATATTAACACAGAATGTTTATCACAGCTTATAAAAAAAAATTCATAATGTATATTCTAAGTATTCTCAAAATAAACCAATGCACATTAGGGTGCATCACTCTCCATAAAAAAATCTATACTGTTTCCCCAACGGAATCATACAATTTATTATATTTTAAGACTTGCGCCAAAATAATCTGGAAAAATATTAAGTTTTACTTGAGCTGGACTTATTTGAAAATATATACCTACCTCTAAAAATCGAGATTTTTTAATAAATAAAATTAGTTTTTAAAAATATTTTTCTAAAAAATCGATAAACAAGGAAACTTTATTGGAAGATCTCCCAAGGCAGAGGAGAAGGTGGGTATTACATGACAGCGAAAGTCAAATAAGTATCTTTTAATAGCCCTGCCACTCGATGGCAGACTTGAAGGTGTGTTTCCAAGACCACCAAAGTCAAATAAAAGTATGAGAAAGCCACGGAAGGCCTATCGCTTCAAAAGATCCCAAATAAGGGCTCTAAGAAGGCCTCTTATTTTCTAATTTTGCCGACTAGGTACATATGAACATCAGTACAACTTTACATAGCAGCCGATTCTGATCAGCGGGGGAAAAAACTTTACAAATGCCAAGCAAGACTCAGAGTAATTACGCCATGCTATCGACTAAAAAAAAATATTTTGTAGTTAAGCAAAATTATCATGAAGCACAATAACATCAGCGTGCATATGTATGTATGTACATTAGACCGTACCAGAAAAAAAGTTCGTGGTGCACTACTGCGTGTAAAGT
>NW_016174816.1:0-10592 GCF_001687245.7 Rhagoletis zephyria
GGATGGACAGAAACGCTCCTGCTCTGAAAATATTCAACGCGGGCCGCGGCAAGGAAGGGATCTTTGGCGCTACCGTCGGAAACTTCAGCCTCCACGACGAAACCTCCGATAACGGATTGAGGCTGATCGATTTCGCCGGGCCCGAAACATGGTAATATATAGTATTAGGTTGCAGCGTAAGAAGATCCACCAAGCTACATGACTGTCGCCAGATCGAAAAACGAGAAACCAAATCGACCATGATTCCAGTGTTTTATCTTCACTGAAAATAAAATTTCGTAAAAGTGCTATGAAAAACTTTCGTAGTCTTGGTTTTTGTACAATGTACGAAACTTTCGTTCAAAATACGAACACATTTTTTATAACGAAACAAGATTTTACGAACCATTCGTAAATATAACGAAAGGACTTGTATGAATAATTTTGTATATTGTACGAAGGCTTTCGTAATATTTACGTGTAGTTTTAAAATATACGAAATCTACAACTCTGTATTCGTACAATTTACTTAATACACTCGTACATAGAACAAATGCAGAAACATTTTTTTAAAATTCGTACAACAAACGAATATTTTCGTACAATATACTAAATTACCTTCAGTGTAAAATTTCATCATATTTTTTTTGCCATTGTTGGCTGGGTTTGGTTGGGTTGCCATTGTTGGTCCTTTTTCACTTCAAATGGCGCTTAGTTTTTTAATTTATCTCAAAGTGCCAAAATGATACTTTTTAAAAATAGTACTACTTTTTCACAAACTAAAATTTTGAATTTTTTCTTTATAAAGGTGGTTCTTATTTTATTACTAAATGGGAAAGAAATAAATATTTTTTTTGGATTAAAAATAATGGCACTTTTATTATTCTATTTGGCACTTTTTCGCACCATTTTATCCCCAATATGAGACCTCATAGCCAAGGATAGTTGGCAGCCCTGACCGCGACATATGTAGCTTTTCAATCGGTGAAACATTAGCGGCTGGCAATAGCTCATGCCACCACTAAAAACTCCTCCCTTACAGAATAAGCCCTTTTTTTCGTTTCCAAACAGATATACTACATATTCTGAATAAGTGGTATCTGAGTCGATGGGCCCAAGTGAATTTGAATGTCGACAGATTTAAATTTGATTCCCAAAATACTATTCACCTTTCAGTATAAGCCTAAGGTATTAAAAGGTATTTTATTTGGTAAAATTTTTCCAAATATTATTTGTGAGTGCTCGTATTGGAAAAGAATTAAAAGCGCTTTGTATGATATATTTTTCATATTTGGATAAAAATGAAAACTAAATAAAGATGTATGTATGTATGTACATAAAAAGCCTACACCAATGACTCTTACCTACGCACACCTACATTTACATATATAGGAGCCGAAATAGGCAAATATTTTAAAAATCCATTTTATTTCCTCCATTGTCGTCTGCTGATTGCCAACTAAATAACAAAATGATTGCTAAACTTTTCACATGTCAACAAATCAGGCACATATGTATGTATGTACAACAAACTGTATGGCAGTCAGAGTATAACTACGATTTCCTTCAGCTGGACGGCTAGGTGCAATGTTAGTTAGCTGGCTGTGGATAGTCCACACTTGGTTTGCCTGAAGTGAATGACGAGTTGGCATCCGTTATGGGATTACACTTCCGGCGATGTTATTTACACAAGGTACACAGGTATGCTAGTGATTTAGAAATATATGCAATTGCAAACGGACAAATATATCAGCAACCTAAGGGATTCTGTAACTCTTTGTGGGTATTATGGGTGTTCGTCGGCTGAGCTACCAAAGGCTTTTGGGCATCCTCCCATTCGTTAACATTTCTATATTCCCTGTGTTATCAACGTAAAGCAAATAAGTGAGCTAAACTAGCCAACTGGCTTTGGAGATACGCAAACATATATATTTTTATAGAATGTACCCTGACGGAAACAAGTGATTTTTTTTTTTAAATCAACTAATTAAAAGACTACTTTAGAATTAATGCAATGAGAAAATGTTTCGAATTTTGATACTACTTTTACTCAAAAAAAAACAATTTATGTCTTGGAAGTATGAAACAGTGACTGTGAAGTGCATAACACAAGCGTATTCAAAAGAAACATACTGACTTTGAAGTTGTTTAAGCCAAACGCATTTTAAAGTAGTTAAAAATACCGGCAGGAAACAGCAATTGGCTGCTTGCTAGGACATCGCCTTGTTAAATACATAAATGAGTTCGTTGCAGGTAAAATAGTGTGAATTTCAATTAGTTATCATTGAAAGTAAAGTAGTTTATAAATTACTAATTAAATTTCCTGCAGGGTACATACATATATATATTCATATCGGCGCTTAAAATACAAAACCGCGTATCGTTATTCTGCAAAACCGCGTAACTAACATTTGCTGCCTAAAATTTGATTTGCTCACACAAGCTCTTGGCTCAATCGTTATCCATTCGTCCTGAAATATACTAGCCAGGAATGCGATTGCTTTATAAAAAAGAGAACCATTTTGAAAGAATGAGTGTTATTACTATCTAGAAAATAATTTATTCCACATCACATACGCGGTTTTGCATTTTGTTGATACGCGGTTTTGTACTTTAAACGACGATATGCATATGTGTACCGTCACTTAAATAAATACGTTAGGTGGAAAATATATGTATGTATTAGACGTGCGTTATTTCCCTGCAGCAATAAGGCAGCCAATTTTCCGCAAAGGACCAGTACTTCACTGATTAAAATTTGACTGATCAGAATTGGTCATTTGCTTGCATCGAAAATGTCAGCTTTCGACCAGTCCCCAAGGAATCGGTCTAGAGATAGACGAAAAGTACAGTTTGACAGTGACAATTCAATAAAAAAAAAATATTTTAAATCACCACGCTGTGAATGTTCCAATCGTTTGGTCTGGCCTTGATTCAATGTGAAAATTTGAACACACATTAACATGCGTGGCGTAGCTCAAGGCGCAGAGATGCTTGCCACTATTTCTTAGCTTTCAGGAGGGTCCGGGTTCAAATGTTGTCAGGGGCAACATGGTTATAAAATTATAAAAAAAAAGTGATTGTTTGTGTTTCCGAAATATGAAAAAGCATCTGTGAAGTGCAGAACGCAATCTTACTCCAACGAAAAAAAATCTCCAAAATTGGACTAGTCCAGGACTATCTTACGGTCAGTGTTGATAGGACCGGTCCTTTTCCAATGACACGCCAATGCTAAAAATAGCAGTTGAAACCATTGGCAGGGGAATTATGAGGGACTAGTGCTGGTAAGAATAGGGCCAATCTGAGGGCTAACCTAAGGTGAGTCTGAATTGCTGTAGAGTTGCTCGATTTTTCGATTTGGCGTGCACTTGCTGGCTAACCTGCCAGTGTATATGTACATATTTATGTGTGTAAATGTGTGCAAATATGTGCACAGGATTTTAGCTTTATATTAGCTGGATGAAATTCATAGCCTAAAATTGAGCTACATGTATCTAGTATGTATGTATTTTTGTATGGAGATAATATGTAAATATTTATTTCTACGAATCCCAGCATTATATTCTACGCTAACTCATCATCCCGCCGAAACCAATGCCAACGCCAGTGCGGCTTGCGACTCCGAATAATGTTCCCAAAGGAGAGCAGAGCCTTTGCATATCATTGGCGAAAGTTTAAAATGTGGACTCTACATACTTTGTTTAAGCCATTGAACACTTTTGCCGAAGTTTAAACAATGCATTAGACCGTACCGGAAAAAAAGTTTGCCGTAACCGCCCGAGTCTAAAATATATGTACTAGGCAATTTCGAAAACAAATTAACGCCTTTTTACATCTTTTGCCATACCTTCGGCATTAACAGTCGGACCTACAGAGGATACAGATTTCTTGTTTCAAAGTTCATTAAAATCAGGTAGCCCGTTTTAGTACTTGCCCACCAGATTTCAGTTATTATCAACCTAGCGTACCACCCTAATGCCAGTAAATTATAGCGCACTAAAAATCATTAAACTTTAAAAATGTGTTAAGAAAATTTTAATTACCGAATGTATTTATGTACTTGTCATCGAAAAGTGTAAAATTAAACGACAAAAAAATTTGTATTCGAAATTCCTTTGCAAAAGTATTTTAGGCTAAGGGGTGTATCACGAACTTTTTTGTTTGCCTGTAAGGTGGTACGGTCCACTACTGTATATGTGCATACATATGTATATACATACAGTTACTCAAACAAATGACCGCATGTTGATTTTTTTAAATATTCGTAATGTTTTTCGTGTTCTATAAAAATATTGTCCATTTAACCAAAGCCATATAAATCACAGTTGCAAACTTTATATAAAATTTAGGAAATCTCAACAAATTTTCATAAAAATTTCAACTTTTTAATCTGAATCTTTAGAACATTTGTGGGTCTGCAGTTTTATAGCCCATACAATTTTAGTTTAAAGCTTGGACGGTATTTTTATAGAAAAACTTGTAGGTCCGGGCACACTTTGTGCTGCGATCTCTTTCAGAATTTTGCATAATTGATTTAAATAAATTATTTCTTAGAAGTTACAAAAAAATATATAGTTTCTCAAACACCTTTACTTTGATATGAATATGATAATTTTTACTATATATCTTAAAAAATTTCAATCTTTAACAAAAAATGAAAAAATAAGAAAATTTTGTCATTAAATTATTTTTTTTCATTTCTATTAAAGAATGTGCTTTTGCCAAAAAATTAAGCTACTAACAAAGAAAATCTATGGATAAATAATAAACTTTTCAATGGTCAAATGAAAATGTGCAAATGAAATAGGAGCCGGAAGTAATGTTACTCATACGCCATATCTTACATAGCCGTACTCGTAGACGGCGTATGAGCAGTGTTGCCAAGTTTTGAATTTGAAAAAGTACTAAATCCCAAGAAAAATCGCGTTTTTTTCTCGAAAAAAGCAGCAAATTTTTATTGGAGGATTTAATGGACTTTGTATGCATACAAAATTTTATTGTCGGTATGCCATTCAAATTAATAAAAATTAATGTTTCTTATGCCGAATTTCCATTAGGCATTGAAATGACCAAAATGTATGCCTTTTTAAAAATGCCATATAGAAATGAAGTTAATGACAATTGTTTTAATGTAACGACACGATTATTTTATAAGGCCCGACCTTGTCATTTGTCATTGAATGCCTAGTGGAAATCCAGCATTACTCGCCGGTCGAAGGTTCGTTATTAATTTTATTGTTTGGCGATGCTGGTACTTTTTTGAAATATTCGTAAAAAGTAAAACAAATTCAGTCCAAATTAAAGGCCTAAAGATCGATTTCTGGTTCAGAAACATGAACGTTTTTGCAGGTAATGGCAAATTACCGTATGTAACGCTGGCGTGATTAAAAGTGCTGCCACATATTTTTCTGACAAACATATGCATTTTCGCTTATGATTGTCATTGTACCATGATTTTGTTTCCATTTTTCTAAAGTTCCTTACGAAACTTCCAATTGCTCTAAATTTAACTTATATTTTTGTTTCAGATTTACAGTGAAGGTGTCTTCGAACTAAAAAAAAGCATCAAAAAAACGCACCAAGCACCAAACTCAAAAATTTTCGCGTTTTGGATTAAGAAAAGCATTAAATTAATTGTTGTTACATTTGGTTAGGCGCGCCAGCTATTCTTTTGGAGATTTTTGGCGATCAAAATTAGCGATGGTGAATGTTGGAATCCGGCTACATAATTTGCATAATTTCAAGCTTCCTTGGTATTGTTAAATAATTAATATGAATAGCTTAACTTATTTCGGAGTCTGACGGCATAAACTTACATGTATCTTTGAATACTACTGATTCTTACGAATCAAAATCTTATGCTTTAACAACCCATCTAGAATGATCCGCTTGTATACCAGTGACGTCTGTCTATATAAGTTCGAACTTTTGACCATCACTTTTAAGAAGGACTTATTAATGATGCAAAGTTTTATTTTTCGTAGTTTTTAGGTTATTGCAGAACCCCTTTTAAATGATTCTGAATCGATTCCTGAGATATATATTATACACGTAATTAACTTAACTAAATATAGTTACTACAAAATTTTGTCTTTCCTTGCGCAAAAATAAAACTGATCTTAGATACCGAGAGAGCTTCAAACCATTTGACTTGACCACTTTAGAACCACCCTTTCGTCTGTGATTTCTAAGCAGTTTTTTAGATGTATGTATGTAACTTTTTTGTTTGAAGAAACTCAGGCTGAAAATTGCATAAGCATCTCTGAACCGTATATGCAAACAGTTGTGGTAGTTGCGGAGCTCAAAACTGGCACAGCCGCTACCAAAAAAAAGAGCAATTCCGCTGCTAATTAAAAGCTTGACAAACTTAAAACTATTTGATCAGACGTAGGGATGAAACTATTCCATGCAGGTATCTTTTTCTTGGAAGTAGTATCGAAATAAAGTATCGATATCTGAAATATATGTGGTCAAACCAATCGAGTGTTGCCTTATGACGCATTTTTTTTTTTGACGATTTTGTATGATGTTGAATAAAATATGAAAAATACGTATAATTTATTTATTCTACTGATATGGAGTATTTCCGTATTAATAAATTGGACATTTTGTGACTGTTTTGTGCACATTTTAAGAGGTTTAGTAAATTTTTCAGGTCACTAATTCTGTTATTAGCATAAAAATGTCTGGTAACATAGTTGAAAGTGGACTTGCCTGCATTCACCGCGTAAACAGACAAAAAGTAGTATTGGAAAGTTTGATTTTCAGAAATATAAACTGCTTTCGGAAACCGCTTTACATGCAAGCTGTAACTGATCCAGCAATCTCTTTTAGAAATTCTTGAGTTTGACAGACTTTTGAAAAGCACTTGCACTTGCCACGCGTCTAACATGTACTTTAGTATCGGGTTTCGATACAAGTATTTTTTTTTCGATACTTACTCAGTATTTGGTTCAAAAGTATCGATACCAAAATTACTTGGCATCGGTGGAAAAGTATCGAGTATCTACTTGTATTTACTCGCATCATTTCATCCCTAATGAGATGGCAGCTGCTTTATATCAATATGTGTTTCCTCATTTCACTGTTAGCTCGCACCACAGCTAGCAGGTACCGTGGTGCACCACCTCTTACATCACAGCTTAATTCTTTATAAACACATACAGTCAGCGTCAAAAATATGCACACGCTGACGTTTTGACGATTTTATTTATTTATATTTTCTATACCAAATTTTCTTATATTTTTTATAAAATTATAGTTTATTCAAAGGCAAAAACTAAAATAATCATTCTTTTTCATGCAGAGGTCGGTAAAATGCAAGAAATACAGAAATACAAAGAATTTGTCGCCGAAAATTTCAATATTTCAATTCAATTCCTTAGAAGAATTTTGAGTATACAGTTTTATGCCTATTCAATTTTATTAATAAAGTGCAAGTTTCAAGTCGCTAAAAATTACCGTTGATTTTTGAAAATTTTTTTTTGCCGAGGGTGTTGCGCATTTTCTTCTATACATATAACGCATGAACACAATCTTTTTTAATGGGCTACAAAACTGCATGCTCATAATTTGTCATAGGAACCGATTTGAAATATCTTAAATTTCGAATAAAATTACTTGGTATTTTCTACGAGTTCTGTATGAAATTTAAAAAAATATATTCATTTAGTTTTTGCTGTTGAATCAACTAAATTTTCATATATGTACATAGAAATAAAATAAATAAATTCGTCAAAACGTCATATTTTCTACGCTGACTGTATTTACATATTCTTTTCAGCTTAAACTCTCGAGCTTGCAGCAAAGAAAGAAAATGTGTGAACAAAATGTGTTGTTAGACAAATACAAATTTTTTAGTGCTTTTACGCAGCTCAAAGTGATAAGCGAGCACATATACATACGTACAAACATGATAAAAATATAGTAAGGTAGAACCGCTGAGAGTCACTTTTCAAATTCTTGACGTTTCCAAACAATTTAATTTTTAAATTTACTCACAAACTCACACACACATTTTCATTCTCAATCTCAAGCAACAACAATTTCGAACAATTTCAATTTTTTATTTTCCCTTTTATATGATTTTAAAATGTTGGCAAACTTCAAAAAAAAATCATGGCCGACAAATTGAGAGAACGGTTCTACCTTGCTATGTTTTTATCATGCGTACAAATGTACATTTTTTCATCTTTTTTTTCTTTGTGGGGACTCTATTCTTTTTGCGACAGCCACAACTTTTTGGTCATCTCTGGGCTTAAAGAAGATATATATGGTAGTTTGCATATGTGTGGTTGTAACCAAACATTTGTTTATTTTATTTCTTCGTATTTTCTTGCCCTTAAGCTGCTTTGACACTTGCGCCACATACGAGTGTCGTTTGAAGATTCTCAACACATTCAGTTCACCCGCTGCACAGTGTGATCAGCGCTGCCAACTTGGCTCAAAACATGCCATTTTTGGCCATTTTACTGCAAATGGCACTAAATTTTTCAATTTGGCACAAAGTGCCAAAATGGCTATCCATCATACAAAAGAGGTTTAAGAAGGTAGTAGTTTGAAAGTATTTTGAATAGGGTTGCCACCTATTCGAGAAGTCTAATTGAACCATTTTTTATATGAAATATTAACGATGGATGTCAAATGAAAGAGCTTCAAGAAATACTTAGTTTGACAATTTAGAACATTTTTGATGTGCTTGAGGGTTGCCGCAGTTTAAAGGGCTAAACTAAAATTATTTAATAAGTTAAATGAATTACTAACCGATAGTTATCAATGGAAATGATTTTAAAATCCTTTATTTAAGAACTATATTTAGTAGGGTTGCCACATGTTGAAAAAATGAATTTCCACTTAATTCATCAGTTGCATGAAATATTTATAACAATGTCAGACGAAAAATATTTGAGGTAATTTTAATTCGAAAATAATTTATACGACGGTTGCCGCCTGTTTTGAAAATGGTATTTCGTTTAATTATACATAAGTTACATGAAATTTTAAAATATGGTTATCAAAAGGACGAGTGTTAAGAAATTTTTAAGCAGAACATTTTTTTTTTTTTTTTTGTTGAAAAAATTAAGCTCAAATTATTTAGTAATTTAAATGGATTGTCAAAAGATGGGTATGTATGTAAAAACAATAGAATTCGGGGCATAATCTTTTTAGTACTTTTGTCCACCTAGATTGTACAAATATCGCACTGTGCGCTGCTGGCACCGTCTTTGCTTGTTTTCCCCTTTTTCGTGCTTATTTTTCTTGGCAACTCAATTTTCTTTCTGCCACAAACCGGTCCTAAATTTACATACCAATTTTCAGTTTTGTTTTCTGGCTGGTTTTATTTGATTCCGAAATATCCGGAAGCGGTTGTTAAACATATTATGCCGGAGTTTAGCTACTTGATTTATGTTTATTAAATTTGTATGACAATATCTGTATTTACAGTTAACTTTAAGGAGCATTATTTTCAATCTTGGTGTGCACTCAAGAAATTGTGCTTGATTCTGTATATTACACACGTACGTACATATGTATGTAGGTATGTGTGTGTACTCGTATGACACTTTCCAGCATGATAAAAACATTACAAGGTAAATTCATTCTCTCACTTCGTCGGCCATGATTTTTTTCTGACGTTTGCCAACATTTTAAAATCATATAAAATTGAAAATAAAAAAATTAAATTGTTCACAATTGTTGTTGTTTGACATTGAAAATGAGAATGTGTGTGTGAGTTTGAGTTTTCATTTTAAAATTATATTGGCTGCGTTTCTTTATACATTCCGGATAATCCAATTTCACAGCCGGAATAAACAGAATGCTTTTGAAATATACGTCAACATATCAACAGGAACGTTCTAAAGAATAAATAAACAAAAAAGTTTATTCCAAACGTTCAGAATGAATAAAGAAATGCAGCCATTGTTGGCAAACGTCAGACTGCCTCTCAATGGTTTTACCTTGTTATGTTTTTATCATGCTTTCCAGCATCAGATTGAATAAGTCGCCTTGTATAAAATCACGTTTGATCTCAAACGGTGCGGAGAGATCCTTCCTTTTTTGGACGGAGATGAAGATTGTGCTCAACATCACTCTACATAGCCGCATTAGTTTTGCGGGGATCCCAAATTTAGACATGGCATCGTACAGGCAGCTTCTTTTCGTGCTATCAAAAGCAGCTTTAAAATCGACAAAAAGAGGGTGTCGGTTTACATATCGAGTGTCTTTTCCAGAATTTGACATGCACTGAAAATCTGGTCAATGGTGGCCTGACTAGATCCGATGCCACACTGATAAGGTCCAAAACTGGTTAGTTAAGGGCTTCAGTCTACCACATAGTATCGTCGACAGGACCTTGTATGCAAATTAAGAAGGCTTATTCTGAGGTAATTGGCGCAAATGGCAGGATCTCCCTTTTTGTGGATTGGACAAAGTACACTGAGATTCCAATCTTCCGGCATGTATTCATCAGAGCCAATTCTGCTTAGTAGCTGGTACATGTGCCCGACCTGCTCTTCGAAGTCGGATTTGAACAGCTCAGCCCGTATACCGCTTTCTCCGACGCCTTTTGACGTAGAATACGTCTTACCTTAAGGTATGGGGGCTATTTTCAA
>NW_016174817.1:0-10592 GCF_001687245.7 Rhagoletis zephyria
ACAAATTAAAATAAACAAACAAAAGCAAGAAACAAAAGCGCGATATGCCGCTGTTTATTTAAAATTTTTCTAGCAGCACATTGAGATACTGATTTTTATCAAACTGCTTTTAAATTGATCCACTCGTGCTCCATCAACAGCCCTTTTTGATGGACTGTAAATTATCTAATTAAAAAATAAATACCTAAATAAATAATGTTTGTTGAAAGAAGTTAACTTTGAATAAGTAACTATGTACATAAATATTCATTATTTCAAAAGGCTAACCCATAAAATTATTTGTATGTACATAAGTATTCTAAATTTTATTTATGCAGCCACTCCACTTAGCCAATTGCAGGCGCCACACGCCACTTCAACGTCAATTTCGCCACCAAAAATTTCAAATTGAAAATTCTACCACAACCACCAACGGACTCTTCAAAGCTACTTCAAAAACTCACTGTAATTTTGCTAAAACATTTTTATTGTTCTCGGTGTGGATGTTGTTGTTGATTCATATCTGTCGAAAGTCACTTAATTATCTTTAATGCCAATAAAAAATTATAAATTGCGAAATTCCCTATGAAAGTGATTCGGGTACAAAGTATGCCGCCTCGTGTCGATCCGCCTTTAATGATCCAATCTTAACTCAGCTGGTTGTCAATTTGATCGCCGAATATCGCGATTTTCGCGCCCTCAACATGCGCTTATAGAGTAAAAGAGGCAGCAAACGATAAAATTATGTTCACTGGCGACGCCCAGCAAGCGTGGTTGAGAGTAATCTACGAAAATGAATCGAAAATAAATGTGGCCACAAAAAGTAAACAGGCAAACGAGTGTGCAAAAAAAAAAACAAGACGCTACTGTGATTTGCCCAAAAATTATGGAGATCTTTGGTTATCGTTGCAAAAATTTTTAAAATTCATGTTAGCTATAAATGCTGAAAAGAACAGGAGCGGATTTGTGTTTGGAACCAATCTAGGCCTCTGCTGGTTTCCATGGCAGAAATACACTCGGAGATTTGCCAAGGGGCTGCCGCTGTTAAGAAAGAACTTGTTTTAATTTTTTTGCGATGTAGCTTTGACCAGCTACCACTACACCTCAGCGGCCGCCTAACTATTTGTTTTAGTACTGGAAAAGGCTATATGTGAAATTAATTGTTTAGCGCCAGGGCGGTGCAGATTAGCAATCCGCTACTGGAAATTTTAAGCATTTTCATATTATATTAATTGCATTGAGGAGGTTTATGTTGTGTTAAGCTTGTTTTTTTTACCTTTATGTCGATTGTTTGTATTTTTCGACGTTCGACTTGTGTGTCACCACCAAGTGCTGATAGCGATCGATTTTATTTACTAAGTGTCAAAAACAATGACGTGTGTTTCACTGCTTTGCCGTACATAGTTGCCTTGTTAAATTGGTAGCTGATGCTGCAGCTGGAGTGCAGCTGTTTCCCTGCGGGAAAATCTTACGATATCGTTAAATAAAGACATCTATCAATGTTTGTGAAACTTCGTATTGGGGTATGGAGATGTTTACGTTAAATATTTAACTCCGCAAATAATACGATATTTGTATGTATAGCGAATGCGTGGACAAAAATCAGACGGTTGCCTTGAACGTCACTGTGAAAGGGGAAAAGTAAAGGCAAAGGCAAGGCTATAGACAAAGACTATTGCCTGGTTTTCAATATGTCAAATTCAGTGGAATTTGTGGTAAAATTAGGGAAAACACATTGTCAAATGAAACTAAGAAACGGTTAATCGATTGATTTAGATCATAATAGATCTTCAGTCGTATACATGTGCTTCTAAATTGGCTATCTCTCTGTTGTTGTAATCGGTAAAGGCATGGAAAAATGAGATAAAGTCAAAATATGTTGACACAATTTGTTGTCCATTTATGACAGCGAAAACCATCCTTTAGATAACGGCAGCGAAACAGTAAAAGGTAACGCCAATGGCATTGGCAAAGACAAAGGCAAATATAAAGGTACAAACAAGGTTTCGGATTAAGGACAAGGTTAAGGTGAAGGTGAGGATGAAGCACAAGACAAAGAAAAAGAAGGTGAAGAAATTAAAGAAAAATATTAAAATAAAGATAGTAATACTGATAAGGGTAGCGATAAGGATAAAAGTAAGAATAAAAATATAAAAACAACGAGGAAGATGAAGATAAAGAGAAAGACGTGGGTGAAGATGAAAACGAAGGTGAAGGTGAAGATAACGGCGAAGACGAAGGCGGAAGGGAAGATGAGCCTACAGATGAAAATGCAGAATGGAGATGAAGAGGAAACGGATGATGATGATGGAGAGGAAGATGATGATGAAGATGAAGATTAAAATTGTGGTTAAGACAAGGAGTAAGATTAGGATTACATTTAAGATTAAGAATAAGATTAAGATTAAAATTACGATAAATATTAAGACTAAGTCTGAGATTAAAATTATAATTAAGATAAAGGGTAAGATTAAGATTTAGATAACGACAAAGATAAAGGCAAATCCAAAGACAAAGATAAAGCTTGCGAATTTCTTCCTTTCTGGAATTTGTCACTCTTCCCCGTGTGGGGATTTTATTATTTTTAAACAAAAGTTGTCTTGTCAATAATCATTTCTTGGCATTAAAATTTCCTGAAATTTTGCAATAAACTAAAAGGATAGCAAAATATGCCTACGTCAATTTATTTGTGTATTTTAGTGTATTGTTTTTTATTTAAGAAAATACACCTGCCTAATGCTAAAAGTAAAAATCTGTAGAATTAGGATGTTGATTAAGAAAAATACGTACATTTCTTAAAAAAATATATATAATAAAAAGTGTTAATCTTTCGTACCGCTTAAACTGGAAGTTACTTGAAACGCAACAAGCTCTAAATTTCAGAAGTTTTGTTTACATAAAATAATGTGAGGACTTGTAATTCGATGAACTGCGTCACAATAATTGACGAAGATAATTTTTGATTTTTTGTTAGTTACGGCCTTTTGCATTTCAATTGACGTCATAAATTTTTTCTAAATAAAATAACTACTCCCCACGTTTAATATAGTAAGCTTGTTTAATCCACAAAAAAGTTACCAACTGAAAGCATTAAAATCGAAACAGATTTTAAGTGGAGTGGAAGGTGGACTTAAAATTTTCCAAAAAAAGTAAACCTTTTTAGTTTTTCTTACAGGGATGTTTTAACACTACAAGTAGCAAGCATAGTCAACAAGCGAACTGTAGATTGCATTTAATTTGATTAATTCATGCTGCGACTGAGCATGACAAGCCATAAAAAAATGTGTTTTTTTTTGTTTACCTTTTAATTCAAAATTCGTGTTTATTTTTTGCAAATCTTAAGTGCGAAATATTCAGGCATACCGTAAATTTGCACAAAGAGGTGAGAGCATGATTAAAAGTGACAAATTTTGAATAAAAGCTAATTTTTTATAAAATGCGGTGACCATGGATGGCGCTATGCAAATATTTATTTGGTTCGAATTATTGTTTTAACATCAAAGCGTTGTTTTCAATGTCGCAATTTTCAGTTAGCTTAGCTTAAAAAAAAAAAAACAAGCGCAAGTGGGCTGCTTTATACATACGTATCTATGTATGTGCTTGAGAGAAGAAAAAATAAATTCAAATTTAAGGCAAAAGAAATTTTAAAATATTTTCTTATACATATGTAAATATATTTTTTAGTAAATCCAGTAACAAATAGCATCTTACAGCTTCATCAAAATTCTGATTAATTACGAGTATTCAATCAAAGCGTACCGCCGCAGTAGCTGTGTCTAATTCCACTTGTGCGCTCGACTTTTTCCATCTTCATTTTTTCTTTTCACTTAAAATCTGTTAGATCTTATACTATCTATTACCACTCGATGACTTACCGACTGGCTACGTATTTATGCCAGACGTTGTTACGCAATGCCCTCATAGAAGAGATGAGAAGCGTAACAAATGAATGGCGCCCTTCGCAGTTGCACGCTGCTGGAGGTAAAAACTAAGAAAAATTAATATTTATTAAAGGAAAAAAAATACTTAAAAAAAAAAATTCGTGAAGGTTTGTGAGAAGAAACCACACAAGTTGCCAGCGAAATCACTTTAATTGAAAATTTTAGTTGTTTGCTTTGTCGTATCTTTCTTTTCCACTTTCCTCCGATATTGTTATTTTCTTTCATATTTCATTTTTTTCTATTGCGAAACTGACTAAAAAAAAATTCAACATTTGCATCATCGTTGAAAAAATAATTACCACTTCCTTTTCCCCTTCCCCAGTAGTTTGGCCGAACAGAGCGATTCGCTGGAAGCGCTTTGTAACTTTAGATGGCTTAAAAAAATTTTAACAGCAAAGAAAAATTGCACAGTAAATATTTAAAATTATTGCCCAATATCTAAAAAATACGCATGAACTTTGTTGACGTGGGATTGAGAAGAGCGGTCAGCATAAAAAATATGATTTGATTTCAAGTGCGTGTTGAGTTATGCATACTTACATATGTACATACAAATATATGTACATAAAATGTTAAATTCTTCGAAGAATTGTAATTTTATGAATATTGCGCTATCATATTTTTGGGGATTTCAAAATAAAAATGCCACAAAAAATGCATTTAACTGCTTGCTGTTCCGGATCTTTCATCACTGATGGCTCAAATTTTCCATTTTTTGCCTGTTATTTTTTTTTGTATAAACACTTTTGAATTTAAACAGAAAGGAACAGCTTCTCTATTCAGATAGGATGTATGTATTTGGGAATACATATATGCCTCTTTTAGACGATTGTTTTCTTCATGAAGAAAAGGAGTGAAAGAGCCTTTCAGTTCTTTCGAAGACTCATTTCCATGGAAATCACGTGATGGTTGAGCATTCGCCTTACGCGACAGGGAACGGAGAGAATATAAGAACCAGTGTTTAAAGGAGCAAAGGGTTTATTCCCGGGAATGAATTAAGATGCCGTAGAAAGTGCTACAAATTGCCTCGTGTGGATAGCTTTCTGTATATTTTAATAATAAAGGTGCAGTTTATATTTTTGGCCATCTTTAAAACTGTTTTTTTAAATCCTCATTCAGAGGATAATTAGACGTCAGGTAGAAGGAGATAAACAGACCTTATGCATACTTTTTTGGAAAAATCCACACTCAACAAAAAAAAAAATCCCCACTTTTCCGTACGCTTATAAAATTATTTTCCCAAATGTTTCCTTTATACTTTAGTAAACCTTACACTTACTTTGGTAATGATTATACAAGGATTAGAGACATGAGCCCGTTAACAGGATTAAGGTTTATTTTTTTGTTTTGAGTTGTGTTCTTATTCCAGAGGACCATCGATATACATACAAAAACAAAGAAACAATACATTTTAATTAACTTTAATTATAGGCTTTACTGGGCTACCGAGGCCACAAAAATCGGTTGAGCCAGTGCTCATGAAATATCAAATGGAGAGTGAAATTGAAACAACTTACCTTTAAAGAGTGTACGATGCTACAAATTTGCCAACATTGATGAAATAATATTTTTCCCGCGTTGAGCTCCTTAAGGCTGTCGCGGGCTTAGAAGAAAGGAGGGCTTCAGGCGTAGAGTGAGGCGGAAATTACTGCAGGGAGAAACATAAACGGGTGCGTCTTTTCAATGTCACAGAATAGTACGCCACCTTGACACCAAGGATGCAAAGGACTACTTGGTAAAAAATAGTTGATAGCCAAGCTGTACTCAAAGCATTGGCTAGCATAGTTCGGCAATGCAAGCCTCAGGAGTGCCTTATAATGAGACAACTGACTATTTTACTTGGGGTAGCTCGAACTAGGAATTCCTTGCTCTGCAACTACTTACCTATATCCACCATCGACTATTGAAGCAACCGCCAGAATTTATGAATATTTCGTTCAACAATTACTGGGTGGCTTCGAGGGGCTGCTGCTGGGCACAACTCATATTGCTTTCAATTTCAGAGGATCTAGCAAAGCTGGGACTTTAATCCGGACACCTGACGTTGCATAAACACCTGACAGTTATCGACATTCAAAATCCGAGTACTGAGACGGCGGAGAACTTTCTGTATGTGGAGGGACGAACTACCTTTTATAGATTTTAGGTTAATACATAATTCATAAAAATTACGAAGGGAAGGAGATCCCTTGGAGTGCCCGAGAATGTAAAGAAAATATTTGAAAAAAATCAACACAATTGGTTGGTTGGTTGGTTTAAGCGGATTGTCATCCTGGTGACAAGCAATTAGCAAGTTTGTCATTAAGATTCCACAATTCGTGCAACCTACAGCCATTTAGCGGCTTTAATAAATTTCAGTACGTCATACAGAGAGAGGCAGCTGCACCCTGAAATATTCTGCAGGAATGGTTTGCTAAAGTCATTAGCCTCACCCTAGCGACGGCTGGACACTCACACAGCAAGTGTTCGACTATCTCTTTTGAGCCCTGGTCATCGCAGCCGCGGCAGAACCTATTGAAGAACCAATGGGCCAGTGCCCTGTGCATACTGCAGTAACTGTGTAGGCATCTGTTTTACTCATTCCTAAGAGAGCTTCGATTTTGAGAGGGTCGTAGCACACCCCGAACTGCCGGGCAATCCTTCGCAGTTCCACCTCTACCTGCCCTTCGACTGATAAATACCGGTAATTTTTGTCTTAATCGCCCTGAGCGAGGCGCCCATGTTCACCCCTTAGGACACATTCAGTGCGGAGCCGCTCCTAGCTAGTTCATCCCCTGCTAATTTCGTATTGATCAGAAATATAGGCCAGCTCTCCTACATTCATCCACTAGCTGAGATCTAACAGAGGTAGAAGAAAGTGCCTGAATAGCCGCTTGGCTATCCGAGAAGGCGTTCACCTGAATTCTCGCCAGTACATTCTCTTTGATGTACCTTACTGCCTCCTTAATAGCGAACAGTCTGGTAGGCGGAAGGATATTTTTAGGCTATATTGCTCAATGAAAAAACCCAAGCACCAACTCCGCAATCCACCTTTGACCCATCCGTAAAGATAGTTAAGAACCCGAAATTTTCCCGATTCCAGTAACTGCGGCTTGCGCAACTGACAGGATAATACAATATCTGAATGGCGATCTTCAGGTTAATTCTCCACTGCGAAACGAGCACCAGGCATCTTGAATGCAGCAACAAAAATCTGAATAAACATTTTTTCCAGTTTCTGTATCAACTTACAATTGTCATAACTAATGATTTGTGACCAACTGATAATACATTTCTTCTTATAGTAATTATATCTCTCCCGCTAATGGTCATCCACAAAGTCTCCTCCTTCTCTGCTTGCAACAAATTCTTAATTGCAGTTAAACATTTTTAAGGCTGTCTCTTAGACCTTGTGGGCACATTAACTCAAGTACTTGAGAACCCATGTACATATTCACACAGTTTCAGTAAATTGAGAGCACTTTCCTGATAATTTAAAGTGACGAGCACTCGCATAGCCATCGTTTGACCCTCTGAAGCCACTTAAGAACAAGCATCGGGATTTTTCGTAAGCGTCACTAACATTTCTTTACACAAAATATGTATATATGTATGTCTGGCTGTAAAGAACAATTTTATTTACATAAAATAGACATTTACTGCAGAACACATGCAAAATTCGTCCATTGGAAGACACTTGAAAAACTTTTTGATTTATTGTTATAAGTCAAGTGGATGATATTTGTGAAGTGCTGTTAGAATGAGAAACAATTGAAAATTATTCGAACAATTGGATGTTCACATTTTACAAACATATGCGAATACATCTACTCTGCAGAAAAATTCTGTTCATAAAGTAATATTCCTTGTGCAGAACCAGCGCTCTCCTATAACCACTTCTGTTTGGCCCTTGTGGACTTTCTTGTAGGATGTATGCATATATCTGTACGTGGGGACACAATTAGCTTTAGCTATTCAAGGGCCAAGGAAAGAAAGGAGTTATTTATTAGATGGACTTGTTCGTAGCCAAAATAAAATGTTTACGTTAAGCATTTATGTCCTTTTCCAATATTTGTAATTAAATATTTTTCTATCTGCGCATTAGGGTATAACAGGACATAAGGGGAATAATTTCTTATGCGAATTTTTAAATGCCTTTGTCCTTAAATATAGAGAGAGCAGCACTTGCGTTTTATCATAAGTGTCAGATTTTTTCGTGATGACATTTGAATCTCAAGTCCGCTGGATGGATCTTCAAGTTTAAGCGTCGGTTTTTTAAACTTTGATTCCCCAAAGCCACAGCTAATGTCTATGATGTCTTAGATTTTGTTGTTGAGACGAAAGACTACCTACATTTTTATTAAATCCCTTTGAACGTTTCGACCACTCGCCAGTTGTGGGTGTGCTTCTAGGCATTAAATCTTTGGATCATCTCCAAGATTTTCGCCGGTTTCTTTGGAGCTTTCCAACCTCTTGACCTGGGTCTTTATGAGATATCCTTGAGTCGAGCTCATGTGTAGAGTTAGGCTGTTTAATTTATCACAACCATTACCAGCTTCACGTTTCCACTAAGTATAGTCACAACTAACTTACGTACCCCTGTTTCCAGCCAGGTTTTGTATACGATGACTGCGGATCTGGGTTATCCTGCTTCACTTTGGTTACTAGGTTTCGAACTTCGTGCGCTTTTCAATACCATTACTAGAGCCTTGTTAAATACTTTTTGTTGCTAAGTGAGTTGCGACTTTCCATACTATTCCACGTCAAAATCCAGAATTATTGATTCACCAAAAACACGCTCTCTGACACCTTAACGAAGGCTTCCTGACCTTCATTGATCGGTAGCACATACCAGACGATAATCAGAATTCATTGGCCATTCTGCAAGTCACAAAGGTGACCCTGTGTCCATCCGTATCTCCACAGGCGCTGCTTGCTGCTTGTTGGCCTGACTACCGTAGTGCACAGGACGCTGGATTTTGCCTTACATTCCTCGTAGTTTGTTACCATTTTGTGAGAGTATCTAGCATTTGGACTTCCTGTACTAGAAGATTTCATTGCACGTACTTCCGTAAGTGAGATCGCTTTGGCGGTAAATCTAGTTCAGTTGGAGGTCGTTCGTTTTGTTGTTCTTCTTTCACTAAGTGCCTTTCGTTTTGTTTTCATAAACGGTCACAAGAGTCGCGGAGGTAGAATATCGTCAGCCTGCGTAGATATCTACTGTACCCAGGTTAGGCTGAGTTCGCCTTGAGGTCGTCGGGTATTATAAGCACTCCGATCGCGAGTGGGTTTTACGAAGGGCTCCGACGTGTCTGATCTCTGGTGGGACCGTAAGATACCTTGATGCGGCTCTGAAAGCAAACATTATAGGCTTTTGGGCAGAGATTTTTGGTGAGGTAGATTTCACATCTAACCCTTTTCTCGTTTTTCATCTACCCTCGTACAAACACGTTGTTTACTCTGCGCATTCCGTTGCTCTCTTCACTAAAATAACTCAATTACAAATGGCGTAATCACAAAAACAAACATAAAATTATTTTGCGACATCGCTTCAACCTCAGATCTGGCGACGTATCTACATACAACAATTGTATTTGTTAAATTCTGAGTGCAATCACCTCAAAGCTGTTTAAAATTAAAAACAAAAAATAAATCGCCGCCTAAGTGCTGTCACCCATCTTGTTACCAAGCGCTCGACGAGAGCTGTGAACGCTGTCACATACAGTCATCCAGATAGATAAGACTAGACATATGCAGCTGACAAGGAGGAGAATGCGCCTAAAAATAGATATACCGTCATAAAACATGCCATCTAATGCCTAGTGATGAAGAAATATCGCAGCATCTTCACAAAATTTCGAGTCGATGAAGAGCCACCCCAATCAAGAGCGACAACTGATTCGAAGTGAGTGAATGAACGACTATGACTGCGCGTGGGGCACATTTGTATGTATGTACATATGCGTGCCGCTCAGTGCTCAATGTGTTGCCCATCGTCCCCAATTTTACTTCGAGTTGCGCTTGCATATAATAAAGGTGCGACACTGTAGGCACCGTAATGGAACCATTTTTAGCGATCATTCACGCATCAAAAACGAAAGTGAATCAAGGGGCGGGCAAGGGGAAGTGGTGTGTTGCGGTGTGTGTTGGTGTCATTGGCGCGCGACGCTTACATTTCCTCTCGTCACCTATGGGACAGCCTTGAAATAGACTAGATTGCTGAGCCTCGGAAGTCGAGCGATCTTAATGGATTTGCATTTAACATTTCATTCAATTGTATTTACATGTTGTTGTCGCTACAGTTAAGTAAGCCAAAGCGGCGGGTTTAAAGTTTTCGCTGCAAGACTTTTCATTCTATTCGCTAGCATATTTTGCGCTAGTACTTTCTACCATCCACTAGACACCAACCCCCTGATATTTTCCACGCTCATAGTACAACTCTCTGCTGCGAACGAATGATTCGCTAACTTTTAATTGCATGCGCTCCCCTCAAAACGCTAAAATCCAGCGAGCAGGCATCTTCGTAACTCTCACCTTCACTTTACTGCCATCACTCGCTTCTTTGTGTATTACCTAAAGCGATAGACACACCCTTCTATCACAGCAGTTCATCCATTCGCCCGTTCAGTCGTCATTCAATCAGTCCTCCTCGCCCAGTCATCCAAGCAGTCGAAACAGCCGCCCGCCTGCCTG
>NW_016174819.1:0-10589 GCF_001687245.7 Rhagoletis zephyria
TATTCATGATGAAATGTCAAAGCATACTGAGCATCTTTCTCTTTGACACCATGTCTGAAATCCCACGTGATCTGTCAAATACTAATGCATGAAAATCCTAACCTCAAAAAAATCACCCGTTACTTGAAAACATTTTAAGCTAACTGATGTAAAAATATGTATTTATTTATGTATAGATATGTAAAATATGTGGTTTAGTTGGTGGTTGTGCCTTGATGTACATATGTATGTATGTTGTTGTATGTTTTTTTTTCTATTGACAAGATTGATCTGTCTGTGGAATTCGATCCACATGCGGCATTAAGGCGTTCTCTTCACCTTTTTTTTTGAGCTTTCAGCAGTGCCTCCCTTCTACGCCTATGTAGCCTCACTTGCCATCCACTCGTCAGTATCTGGCTGGTTTTCTCGCTCTTTTGCAGCTGTCAACAGCTGACTTAATTTTTATGCTAATCAAGGCTTAGCCATATTTGCCGCCATAGACTGAGCTGGAGTTCTTAAATCAAGCGCGCTGGTTAGGCAGACTAAAGTTCGGAACGTGTTCTTGTTAAATTTGATTTACAAAGCAGCTATTTAGTTTCAAATATTATCCAGCGATTTATTTTTTACCAGTTTTTTTAGTAGCCTTACTTAATTTGTTTTTTAGTAAACATAAATACTTGCAATTATAAATATGTATGTATGTATGTATGTATGGGGTGCTCCATACCAAAACGGACGGGGTTCACACTTCATGTGTTTGATTTGTTTCAAATCTTTAGGGTTGATGCATAAACATAAATAATAAATAAGTATCAAATTTGAGCTTGCTTAATACATTTGCAAAAACTTTACAGTTAAAAAAGAGAAACAAATCGATTTAATAGTTTTCAAAATATCTCGAGAACGGGGCGAAGAAAAAATTTGAAAAAAAATCACACATCAAAATTCTCTATGAAAAGAAATATTAGTTAAATTTTTTTTCTTGAAAAATTTTTCACATACAAACTTTTTGAAAAAAAAAAAAAAAATTGGTTTTGAAAATATGCCATCTCAAAAAAAAAAAAATGAAAAAATTACAATGGTAGCTCTGAGTATTACGCAATATTTAAGTATAGCATTATGGGGTGCACTCTACAATAATTTGAGTTATGAATTTTTGTTACACCGAAGTTGAGTAAAATTAGTACATTACAAGTTTTTTAAATTTTTTTGAGTATGCAGTTTTTATCCCATTAAATTCTAGTTTAATAAAGTGCAAGTTTTAAGCGATTGCAAAACTGGCGTTATTATTTTTTTTTTTTAATTTTATTTGAAAACGGTTTGGCGCATTTTCTTCCATAAGAAAATGGTGCAAAAGCCGTCAGTTTGAAAAATATTAAAAATCAACGCAATTTTGCAGTAGCTTAAAACTAGCAATTTATTACACAAAAAATTTTATGCGGTACAAAACTGCATACTCGAATAAAATTATAAAAAAAAAAAATAAAAAATGTGTAAATTTACTCAACTTCGATGTAAAAAAATAATCATAACTCAAATTATTGTATATATATAATAATGTATAATATTGCGCAATACTCAGAGCTACCATTGTGACTTTTTGAAATTTTTTTGAGATGGCATATTTTCAAAAACTAATCTTTTTAACAAAAAATGTGTTAATTCATTAATTTTTCAAAATGTATTAATCAAGCTCAAACTTGATATTTATTTATTATTTATGTTTATGCATCAACCCTAATTTTAAACAAATCCCATATTTACATGAAGTGTGAACCCCGTCCGTTTCGGTATGGAACGCCCCATATGCAAATGCATCGTAAATATAATTTCAAACCTGTAGTCATGTGCATTCGACATTTTTGCGCATGCGCTGCTACCTTAAGATTTGCTCAACTTTGCGGCTGTTACGAGTGTTATCTCTTTCCTATGCTGGTGGCAAAATTTGAACTTTGAAGGTCGCCTTAATGTGAATGTGCTTATACTAAATACTTAAATTTTGTATCGCTAAAAATACTAACATGTAATTTTAATTAAAAGTTTAAATAGTTAGTTTAAATATATGTATAAATACTCGTATACCGAAAAATAAAAATAAAGCGTTTAAATGTTCACGCATACATACATATATAATAGAATATATTTATTAAGTATATTATGTAGATATATTTAGTACTATATTATGTAAGTATGTATTAAGTAGAGATGTGTGGCATTTGTTGAAAACCAACATTTTTCGATGGCCGTTCAGTTTACTTTTCATGACACCGTGCTGCAGCAAAAAGTCCATATACTCGCGAAAATAGCGGCGAAAAATTAGTAAAACTGCGTTTTTTTTCTGACGCCATAATTTTTTTAAGGACTACGAAATTTCAAATTTATGATTGATTAAAAAAATTATTTAAAAAATGCAGTGCAATGTAGAACTACAATATTGGTATTTAAAATAGAGAAAGTTTTGAAAAATTAAAAAGGACTAAAGTTTTTGGTGTATAAGTACGAATAGGTATTGAAAGTGTGCTTTTAAAATTTTAACTTTGAATATCCTTGAAAATTTTGCGTGTTTATTGTCGACAAAATTATATGTTCAAGACTAATATACACACGACCACATATCGAATTTCGTCTTTCTGATTTTATTGGCTTAGAAAAATTTTAATTAATTAAAAGTGCATTTTCAAATATTTAATTTTTTCATTTGGTACACATACGCACTATTATTTTACATTAAATTTATTTTTTTTTTAATAAATTGAAAATGTATGATTAATGTCGAATACCGTAACTTAATTTGAATTACTTAAAATTGACATTTTCACGAATATTTTTTATTTATTTATTTATTTATTTTCAAATGGGCATTTATGCAAGGAACCAAAGCAATTTATTTAAGGAGTTGTGTCTATTCTCCTTGTTTTCACTGCTGATTTGCACATCTCTATGAATATTGAGTAGCGTCAATCCTTTCAATCGCTCTTTTCCAGTCCTGTTGCGTAGATAGGTTGTTCATCTTCTTAAATTCTTCTCAATTCGCCAATATTGGTGACTGCTTTTAAATTTAGTTTAGTCCGATACCGAAGACCAAATAGTCTACCAAATCGTCGCTAGAAGGACAGGCTAAAAATTCCCTTTTTATGGGCAATATGTCTTGAAATGTTAAGCTAGATTTTCAAATTGAATATCTACCTGTTTTTTTTTTCTAAATTAATATTTTATTTTGTGTTTGCAAGTTTCATAAATCGGTCATTGATTTTTATTTCCGCAGTTGACTTTTATTGCTTCCTTGAAATGCAATACTTTCTCTAAAGTAACATATCTAAAACTATGTTCACATGTAGCATGTATGTATGTTATAAATGTTATGAATATGTAAATGTATGATTTATGTATATAAATAAATGTGGCGGCTAACAACACCGAGTAATCGAAACGCAATTGGCAGGGATATTCCTCTTAAAGCTGCTATGATTTGGTTTGAACCGGTCAATATATATGTATATCGTCGCTTAAAGTACAAAACCGCGTAACTGACATTTGCTACCAAAAATTGGATTTGCTCACACAGGCTCTTGGCTCAATCCTTCGCTATGCGTCCTGAAATATAGAATAGCCAGCAATGCGATTGCTTTATAAAAAAGAGAACCATTTTGAAATATGAGCCTTTTTACTGTCTAGAAAATAATTTATGCAACCTCACATACGCGGTTTTGCATTTTGTTGATACGCGGTTTTGTACTTTAAACGACAATATGTATGAGAAATGAGCTATGTATGTACACACAAACTTGTATGTAAAACTACCCACTGGTTGGTTACTACTAATAATTTACGAATTATTGATTTGTAACAACTTTTAAAACGTATTACATTAATTAAGCAGGTATGTATGTTAATAAGCAGGGAACGGATTTTATGGAAATTGCCTTTTTTTCTGCTAAAGAGATAGGGTATATTCGATTAAGAATGTCCACGATTTAGCTTTCCCTGATTCCATATATACACATTTGATGTTGCCTTTTTTAAGATATTTGCCTTTTTTTGCCTTTTTTAAGATATTTGCTTTTTTTTGCCTTTTCTACCTTTAAAAAAGTGATTATAGCATTTTAAATTTTTTTTAAAGATTAAAAAATATACACATGCCCATACGGCTTACAGAGGCGCAGGGACCTCTTGCCAAATTGGTGTTGGAAAAATTCAAATCCGTTTTCTCAGCTAACGTAGGCTTGGAGACAACAAGGGGTGTGGAGAAAATTGTACGGGCTGAGCAAAACGCCCTTATTCCTGATAATGGAAACGTTTCAAACGTTTCATATTTAAATTGGGCTCCACTTGTATCAACTTACGTCGGGCGCACATTTAGTACATTCAAGGCTTTTCTTCGCGAAAATCGAATGAAAATGCTGCCAGAAAACTTCAAAATGCATCTTGTGGTTCAATGTTACTACAACTATACAGATTAAAGTTTTATGAGTTAGAAACTCGAAAGGATAAAATAGTCAAAGATTCAAAGTACAAATTTTTCATATAATGAAACTAGTTCATAGTTTTTCTCTTTTTACTTGTAATATAAGCATTTCTAAAATAAATATATTTTTTGATTGTTCTTCGTATTTTCTGTCTTTTTTAGTGCCTTATTCTGCTTTTTTTGCAATACCTTTTTTTTGCCTTTTCCTGCCTTTTTCGCTATTTTATTTTGCCTTTTCCAGCCTATTTCGTTACTTTATTTTGCCTTTTTTATAGGGTTTTAGGTCCTAAAAATCCGTACCCTGTTAATAAGTAATCACATACTGCTTATATACACACACCTGCGCTTATTTCAGAGTATTTAAATAAGTACACATATCGAAAATCTCAATATTTGCCACATTTTCAATAATTCGTTAAGTACATATAACCTTTTAATAATTCTATTTTGGTGTTTACACTTTTGCTTAGTGCTAGGCCGAGCTTCTGCTCCAATCTGTGGTGTGGGTCCTGGTTTTATACCATAAGTAAAGGCATTTAGAATTTAACTTTTTTATTGGAATTTTTCATCGCAGAAATACAATCGGAGGTTTGCCATTGCCTGCCAAAGGGGCGACCGCTGTTAGTAAACACTTTTTTTAATTAGGATGTTTCTCGGGGATCGAAGTGGTAGCCACTCAGCCACAGCTGCAGCGGCCATTAAGTGCATACATACGTACATAACTAATTATATATTCGTTGCTAAAAATATAAGTACTCTTTTTCGTTCAAGATTATTTGTCTTTGTACCCTTGGAAATATAGATGCATAATAAAGTTACACTCATGCGCAGACGAATAGGTGGGAAAATGAAAAAGGCATTTTTGCACCTTATATTTATTTATATATACATAAATTATAATTTTGATTTAAAATATGGTTCGGTCCTTAACATAAATCACATAAATAAAAGTTTCAAAGCTTAAACAAAGTTTACAAAAGTTAATAAAATTTAAAAAAAATTTTAATACAAATTTCAAACCTTCTATTCTGAGCTTTAGAGTTTGCAGTTTGGTAGCCCATTCAATTTTAATATAATAGAGTGCCAAGGCGAATTTACATATATAAGATTGTGTTGTTTCATCAGCTGTGTGCGCTTGATTGTAAAATTTTGTTTTTCGCCAGTGAGTGAGTGAGTGAAAACGTGAAAGCGTTTGTTTTTTTTTTTTTTGTTTGGTCGCCCTGTTTCAATCGAGGAAGAATAGCGAAAATTTGAAAATGTCCCTCTAAAAGCAAAATCAAAATACAAGAAATTGTTGTATTTGTTGAATCGATGCCACCTTATATGAATTCGCCTTGATAAAGTGCAAGTTTCAAGTCGCTAAAAATTTTCGTTGATTTTTTTAATTTCTTTTATCAAAGGTGTTGAGCAGTTTCTTCCATATAAATAACGCATGAAAAAAATTAAAAAAAAAATCAACGGAAATTTTAGTGACTTGAAACTTGCACTTTAATATACTAAATCTTTTTTTTTTTATTGGAAAAATTTTGTGAACTTTTTGTAAGCTTTGAAACTTTTATTTATGTAGTTTCTGTTATGGATTGAGCTATATTTTAAATGAAATGAGTTGGAAAAAATTTGCTGGTTTTTCATTAAATTAAAAATTCGAAAAAAAAACAAATGGGTGCGAAATTGAAAAAAAAAAATATTTTTGATCATTTTTTATTCGCAAAATGTTTTCAAACTGAAAATTTTCAAAATAAAAGTTGTCTCAATCCGCTAATTTTTTTTGTTAAAGTTAAGGGCACCTAAAAACAAGGAATTGGGCTGGAATTCCCCTTTTATATACACCGCTTCAAGGTCAAAACTTTCCAACCAAGCGTCCAAAATTTTTGCGTGTGATTCGGCGTTGTCATAATGGAGCACAATTATTTTTCTGTTCATCAATTCTGGTCGCGGTCTAAATAACTTTTCATAGTAGAGGGCGGAATACATTTTTGGTCAGGGGTTAGCGCTTCATCAAAACGAGTTCCTCTCTAATCGCACCGGGTGTATTGCAAAAATTTGTTTCTAAGTTCGAAATATCATTTCGCATAATTTCAGGCAGAAATCTTTTCCCAAAAATGTTTACATAATTATTGTCCATATTTAAATGATTTGCCCGGAAGAATCTAAATCTTGTCTTTCAGTGGACTAGAATTTTTCGAGCAAATGTGATACAACTTTCATCGCGATTGATCCAACATAAACGGAAAACCCACTCTTGCCGCACCAAGTGTCAGTCAAATTCAGATCTGATCGTGGATTTCATATTTAGCCACACTGCTCCGAAGACAGAGCTTTACATCATACAAATTATCATTTCCATTAACATAACCATTACTATTTTCATTACCATTACCAACTTTATTATCATTTCCATTATCATTACCATTACCATTACCATTACCGTTACCCTTGCCATTACCATTAGCCTAAACATTACAATTGCCATTATTGCAACCATTCATTATTACCGTTACCGTTCCCATTACTATTAAGTTGATATTTTGATATTACCATTACAATTACAATTACCATTACCATTTATATAGCCATAACCATTAGCGTACTCTTACCATTACTATACAGTTACAGTTACGCTTACTGTTATCATTACTTGCCTGCGTATTGCGCCTGCTTCCGCCTTCTGATGTCAGACCTACACCACTATCAGTTTCTCGTTGGCAAATAACTGTTTCCGATCCGACTCCAAAGAAGAGCGAAGAGGCACAAGAACTTCTTTCTTCCCCAGGATGCGCTATCTCGCTTAAACGCTGAATACTTTTTTGCTGGTTCTGCCCTAAGGAATCAATGACTCACTGTGAATGCGAGATGTTGCCCAGTTTAAACCAACTTATAGGTTACAGTTTGGACTCGCTGTCGGCGTGGGCGGTGTTTCATAGACAAAAATGTCTTACTGCGGCCATATTTCAAGCCCCTATTCTGCAGGGACTTCGTTTTTTGGTAATTGAAAGAAAAACTGTTTCCAAGCTGCAGTGCTTTTTTTGTGGAAAAATTTTAGAAGCCGTGTGAAAGTATTCGTCACAAGTAGTGTTTTTGCGTTTAAGCTGAAGCGATATGGCCGGTAAAAAAAAAGTAAAACTCTCATACATACATACATACATACTTTTATATCAGAAACAACAAAGAATAAAACAACAACCACAGCTTGCAACATCAACACCGAAACAAAGGGAACGCCACTACAAAAAAAAAAAAAGTTGCAGTGTCACCGCAAAATGCGGAACACTTGGACATTTAGCTCAACTCAGCTCTGCTCGGTGCAGTCTAGTTTGTTGCTGCCGATCAGCAAAGTAGAGTGCGAGAGCATCAAATTTCCTTATCAGCAGCGGTACACACTCGCTCTAGCTACGGCTGTCACACCAGCAACCACAACACAGCAGCGGCCGCAGCTATGGTAAGTCATACGCAACGTCGTACGCACAACAATAACTCCAATGACAGCGCGCTGACTGTGACTGTGCTCGGCTGCGGTGGAGGTGGCGGTAGGTGGCGGTCTTTCTTACACACACCCGGATCTCTTAACCACCAACACCACAGCCACTTAGTCGCTTCATCACCTCGCCGCTTGGCACATTTTGTTTATGTAGTACGCTTTGTTTTTGTTTTCATTTTTTCATTGACTTCGTTTTTTTGTTTTTGTTCTTTTGTCTGATGAGCTACAATTTCAATCTCGCCTGCCTGCTTTCGTCTTTAGTTGCTTTTGATTTTATTTTTATTTTTTTGTTGTTTTATTTGTAATTTCTCGCTTTTAATTATTAATTTATTTATGGCATAGAGCTGTGAATTTACATGCATACATATGTATGTATGTGTGTCGTTAATGTGTAGCCGCATTTCAAAAGCGTGTTCACGTCTGCTCACTCAGTTGTCAGTTGAACTCTTTTTCATTTTGTCACTGCGGTTTGCCTCGGCGGTTAGCAGCACTGGCGGACGGACGGCCTGGTTGGTTGCTGGGTTGGTACGCGCCGTCACCTTTTTTCCAACCGTCAGCTCGTCGTATGCCATCTGCCATACATACACACATGCACTTATACCGACATACATAAATATATAAATATACATACATATATACCATATATACTAAAGTTTATATTACGTACTTTGGCTGCTGACTGATTTTAGTAGCCAGTGCGACTATCTGTCTGATTATAATTTATTTTTGTTATTGTTCTTCTTCTTCTTCTGCGCTCAACTGTTGTTGTTCTCCTTAGTGCTATTATTGTGCTGAAGATTGTTTTTCTATGCCATTTATTTTTGTTTTATTTTAGTTATAGTATAAAGTGAATGCTCTAAAGGATGTTGACTTATTCAGGGTATTCACCATATAAATGTAAAAATCGAAGTGGTAAAGATAATGCAATTGCATTAATGGTTGCAATATTTTACTTACATTTGGGTCAATCCATGTGAAATGGACAAATGTTTAGAATCGACCATTAGGATGAATTTTTCTCAGAACTTTTATTTTGTCCTATAACGAAGTTATTTCTAAGAAAAAAATTTATTTTCGAAAGTTAAGCAAAATTCTAAATTTCACATTTAATTTGTTTAAATATCTCGAAAACTACAGAACGTGATATTTAGGGCTATAAAGCAAAATTGTATACAAAAAATTAAAAAAAATGCACAAAAATTACAGAATTTTTAAATAAAAAATTTGTACAAGTAAACTTTTAAAACTTGTTGCAGTGTTTTTTTTATGCAACGACTCCAACTGATCTTATAAGATCCTGAAATTTTCAAGGTGATGTTTTTTAAATGTGGAAATTTTTTAACTTCTAAGAGAAGTTTAGTTGATTTTTTTTCAGTTTACATTTATTTTTTTTTTTTAATTTGGGGTTGTAACTTTTTTTTTTGAAGCTCAAAAATTCTTATCTCAAAAACACCGTTTTGAAATTTTATTTGCAAATTCTCAAGAAAGTTGTGTTAAAAAATTTTCATTCAATTTACATGTATTTTGAATTTAGAGTTTAAAAATGGTTTTTTTGAAGTTAAAAAATTTGTATCCGAAAAAACAGCTTTTTGAAAATTTCAGTGTCTTTTAAGATCAGTTAGAGGTATGTATTGAATAAAAAAGAGCAAATATCTATGCCCTTACTTCTACAATTTTATAAAAAAAAACTTCTGTATTATTCATTTTAATTTTTTTTAATATATTTTTTTTTTCATTACAGAACTTTTTTATATGACAAAAAAAAAGTTCTGACAAAAATTCAACTAAATCAAAAATGGTCCATTTCAATCATTCATCTATGTGTGATGTTGATCAAAGTGTTTAAATTTTAAGCTCGCGAAAGCTCGCCAGTTTTTCTAGCGAATCCGAGAGGCTGCTGTTGAAGATATTTGAGGAGTGTCTCATCAAAAAAGGAGCCAGATACAAAAATAATAAAAACCAAAATTTATTTCAAATATCATGATTTGTCGCTGAACTCAAAGTTTGAGCAGCTTAAAAAAATATGTTAATTATGTTTTGAACTGTAATATGATCTCGAAGATAGTGGAAATACCATCGTTTTATTAAACATTTCTCATTTGAGGTTATGTTAAGCCTTATCGGATGGCTTATGACTACTTAGAACTCTCACTAGTAACGAGAGATGAAATTTTTTAGTTTTAAGAGTATCTGGATCAGGGACAAAAAATAACTGTTATCTCGAATTTACGAATTGAAAATGTTGGCTGAATTCTGTAATTTAACGAAAACGTTGTTTTATGACAGTTATTTAAAGAAAAATATTTTTTATTTCACGGATAAGAGTTAGCACCCAAGATTTACTTTGTACTTTGTTTGGCAACAATTATTTCCCAACGTTTATGTTTAACGTTGCTTGATAACAGTTATTATCCAACGTTTATTTTTTAAGTTGTCCGATAAACGTTATAAGATAAGAATATTGACGAAAACCGAGATGGAGAAGAAGATAAAGACGATGAAAATAAAAGAGGATTGAATGAAATAACTGTTATCAGACAACGTAAAAATAAACGATGTGTAATAACTGTTATCAAGCAACGTAAAAATTATACGTTGGCCAATAGCTGTTATCAGACAACGTGAAAAGTAAATCTTGAGTGCTAACTCTTATCAGTAAAAAAAAAA
>NW_016174820.1:0-10587 GCF_001687245.7 Rhagoletis zephyria
CTAATAAACTTATTATAGAGAATCTTGTCCAAGGCATTAAAGCTCCTAATTCAGTACTGATAACTGACGAACACAGATTGGGACCTAGTTGCCCTAAATCTTTTAAAAAGCCTATTTTTACGATTTTTGAGTCGCTTTAGATCCTTGNTGAGTCGCTTTAGATCCTTATTGTACCATGGTAACTTATACAACTTCCTCGTAATTAAAGGCACTATTTCTACACACGCCTCATATATACTACTTTTAAAAACATTGTATGCAGCGTTAGCATCCAAATTGCTGAGTATGTGTTTCCAATCATAATCATGAAAACGGCTATTTAAGAGATCAAAATTGCACGAACTAAAGTTAAAAGTTGGCCGGCATCTTTCATGAGGAACAGTAGCGAAAACATAAAATTTAATATGAACCTCCATAGGAATATGATGATTATTTACGCGAGTTATTGGGGAAGGGCATTCAAACACCCAATAACTTACATTATTGCTAATGAAAATTAGATCTAAAATACGCTTATAATTATTTATAATTCCATTAATTTGTTGAAGACCAATACTTAGGAAACTATCAGTTACGTATAACTCACTGTCTGTAGTCGCATTAACCGCAGTAAAAGACGAGGAGCTATTAAAGCTATTCCAAGATACATTACACAAATTAAAGTCACCTAGTACACAGAGGTGGTGTTCGCCAATCCTTGAGCTGAGATTCAAAACATTATCAACGTGCGCACTATATATGTCGAAGCAACTGCTCGGTGGAATATAAGAGACACATACAAAGAGAAGTTCAGAGGAACTCCGAACATTCACGCACAACTGCTCGAGGATAGAATCATTATTTTGAAGATGAACCATCGACGAGCACAATCTACGCTGAACTGCTATAAGCACTCCACCGCCTCTGGACAGGCCCGACCTGATTTCGTCGCGGTCCTTGCGATAAACGTTATATAGATCGGGATCGAAGAACTCAGAGTCAAAGAAATTAGGTGTTAACCAGCTTTCGACGATTACGAATATGTCAAAATCCAAATGTGAGCTCAGTCTGCGGACTACATCAGCTTTAGTTCTCATTCCAGAAACATTTTGAAAATAAATTTTGATTTTACTATGTGCAACCACACTGGTAGTGCTGTCGACTGGCTTTGTAGTGTCTGCTGATTCTGATAATAAACAACTACGCCAGCGCGCATGAGCTACTTCAGTTGCATTTGTTGCGGCAATTTTTGAAAAAAACGGAACGGCCGAACAGAAACATTTGCTGGCCACAACTCAGGCCTCAACAGATTATCGAAGTTGTGGGCGCAGACCCCAAGCTTAAAATTCACGTGTGTTAGTGATTCGAGATTCGACTCTTTTTTAACGAGCTTGTAGCAAGAAATGCGTCTCTTATCAATGCCAGTGTGATTCCCCACGTACTCAATAATGTTATATTTTTCTTAGCCAACTTCGATTTTCTGCAAAAATGTCCATATTATGTAGCACTGATACTTTCGAAGATTATGGCAATTTAGTAAAAAAATATATATTAATTAATTTATTTATTGATTTTTGTTTTTTGAGCATATTGAACTTTGATGAACCTGGGGCGGGCCTAGGATGTAGAACCAAAAAAATCCAAATTTCACACAGATTTTTTTTTAAAGCATAATGAACCATTTTTTTTGCTATTACCAATCAAAATTCTAAAAAAGCGGATTTTCGGCCCACGGTAATACATACTACGTACAAATGAATCTATTTTCTTTTACATGCCACTGTTTTTGGCTGTAGCGATTTTTAGACAATATGTACGTACTTACTTATGTCCATTTACTCAATATTGTTTTTTTTTTCATTTTCTTCTTGCGATTCACTTTTACTATTTTTATATCCACTCGTTTTCGGACAATTTCGTTGTCGATACTTGTATGTGTACCTATAACGTACATTTTTATTTGTCGCTTTGTGCTCATACCTTCTTATACTTATATGTACTTGTGTGTATTTTTACTACATGCGTAGGGTTATGCAGTTTTCTACATTCATTTTTGTCTGTGAGCTTGAGCTCTATATTTAGATTATTATTTTTTTTTTTAATCACACAATACCGCACTCTAATTTTTTTTTGTATACAAAAGCTTAGTACAGCTTTTAAGTTCTAAGATTACCTATCTGCATTGCTTTCTCAAATATTTTTATAATCTTATAGGTTTACTTGATTTCTGAAATCCAATTTTTCCTTTAATAATCGTTCATACAGCTGAAATAGTAAGAACCTAAGGTGGTGTTGGTGCTTATCGCATCGATTGAAATCAGACAAGTAGTAGTTAAGGCTCATACAAGTAACGCGACCTGCGGGTTTCTTTGATTTAAGAGGTCGTTAGACTAACTATGGTCTACTTGTAGACAGAAAGATTTTGGATGAAATATCTCAATAAACGCACATTTGTCTGGAAAGAATTCTTCAAAACTTTCATGTCTTGTCGGCTTCTTTATTAGTTCATTGTGTTTTGGTTCCAGAGCTTTTAGCCTACCGCTAATCTCAAGAGTTGGGGTATTCTGAAATACCCCTTAGAATTAAGGCAGCTATTTCCACTCTATCCTGTTTGAAAAAAGTTAAGACATCCTATCGTAAGTCATTAGAGAGCATCTATGAGCTTTCCCAAAAATCGGATAGTTCATTCTTTTCAATGTCTTCAGAAATCGACTCTAAGAAGATTATCACACTAACCGCTCTGCCCTAAACAGATGCTATATTCCTCTCTGTCGTGAAGGATCTGTCTCTAGCAAAGAAAAGGCTGAGATGGTCAAATGTGATAAATAAAGATGAATGATGAAGGAATAAAATAGGAAGGAATTTGCTAAAACAAGATAGTACGAGTCCGAAAGTTTACAATAAAGTGTCAGACTGTTACTTCGATCATTCATCTGCTTTTACTTATGCTTATAAATATATGTAGCCCTAAGAAGTAACGCCAACATTTATTTCCGCTAATAACTTCGAAAATAATATTTTTTTCAGAGATACCACTACCATCTACGCCCTCAAAACAAGTCACACATACAACCATCGAAACAAGGGAAAGTGAGTACATAAGAAATAATCATATCTCCAAAAGTTATATTAAGTTTTGTTTAAATGAAAAGGTGCATTTTATAGCTTTCGTATGATTTAGGTGTTTTGTATAAAAGTTAAAAAATTTACAGTTATACGTACATATTCAAAAATATTAGCAACAACTTGACCGCTCTTCCATTTTCGCTTTCCTTCTAAACTATTTCTACCAGACAATATAATACCCACACGAAATGATTCAACGAATGCACTACAAAAAGACATTCATTCGATGAAAGCAGATCTGCTGGGTGGTGGTGCATCGTCGGCTTCTTCATCGCACTCTGCCACAATTTCCATGTCTGCGGGAAATGGCAATGGCATGTCTGCGCTGGGAGGGGCGAATATAAATGCAGTCGATCGCAAAGGCACGCTGGCTATTGGCAAAAGTATGTATTATACCGAACAGCCACCGAAGCAATTGGATGGCTCTGCAGGTGAGTGTTGTTATAAAAACAAGTAAATATTTAATTTTTGGAAGGAACATATAGATATGCACATATTTTTAAAAATAACTAGCAAAAAATTAAGTCATTATTAAAAAAAGCTTTTTTATTTATACATATCGTAATTTTTAAAATTATAGATTTTCAACAAAAATTTATCATTATTTTTGGTTACAAGTTTTAGGTTTATGCTAAGCACTTTAGTAGATCATTTTTTTATTATTAATTTAAAAAAAATCTTTTGCTAATATCCCAGAAATTTATTAAATGAAAAACTACATAACTTCCTCAAAAGTTGTTTGAAAAAATATTAACTCAAAATATTATTGCAATGAAATAAAATATTAAAAATATTTATTATGCATATCCTTTCTTTTCTCTCATTTCTTTTTTCCCCTTTTGCCTTATCAAATACTATGCAGCTGACAGATTACACAAGTCTCCAAGTATTTTTTATTTGTGCAGATTTGCACTAATTTTTTTACTACTGAGAAATCACTCATAAAACTACGTGGATTTGTATAAATAAAAATTAAATAAATATTTAGTAATTAAAACTCAATAATAATATAAAACAGTTTATGGGTTATGATTTCACTGTATATCGCAAGACTTAAGTTTTACGGATAATATAATTTAAATGAAAATCAAAGCCACGTTTTCCAAAAAAAAAAAAAATATATGTATGTATATTCAAGTATGGATTGCTGTGCATTTAGTTGAGCGTATTGAAAGATATTTCGAGTAAACGGAAAATGACGTTAAATAAAAACTAATATTCAATAGTTCCTTAAAAAACTTTTTATTTTTTAGTACTTTATATATTTTGTTAGTTTGAAATTTGTTGTTGTATACATGGATTTAGTAGATAGTTTATTTAGTTTGACAAATGCCAGTGAGAAACACAGAAAATTCCTCTATTGTCAATACCCTGTGGCACGAAGACATTCACTTATTACATTATTATATTTTTACCTTGATCAAACCGACTTATAGTCGCAGTTTTTTCCCTTTCTGCTTGCTAAAGAATTTTGCTACCGCTCAGGTCAGCTTCTTCAAAAAGAACTTGTTTATCCCCCTAACTATTGTTTTTTGTAAAATCTGTACCGATAAATTTCTTTAACCTTAATCAGTGATCCAGAGGTTCAGAGTTGGCCAAATTTATCAGCCCGCTCATACTTGGAGGCTACCGCTCCACAAAGGGCATCCACTGAGGTCGATTTCAAGTTTAAAGTTCAACTTTAAAATGTAACCTTTTCTTACACACAAAAATAAAATCCAAAGTTTAGCGTACCATGCTTCCTATATCTGAAAAAATATATCGACCTACCTTAGACTGGACGGTAAAAAGCAGCCCACTTTACCACAAAGCACGGACCAAAGTTTTGCTCACCAAGCGAAAAATCGGCATCGCGTTCCAAGAGAGCAGGTCTCAAGTACGTATAGGGAGAAGTTAGCTTGGTCTGTCTGGTCTTTAGATGGGTTTAAAGCAGAAAGATTGGAATAAGCTTCTTCAAAAAATGCTAAGATAGAGGTGAGGATATGTTGATACTGAAGGCAGGGAAGTTAAATCATTCCTGAAAAAATGACATCAGGCCGAGAAATATTTCATCGTTCCCCCTAAAAACTTTTGCACGGCTAGTTGACCTGCATCCACATGATGGGCATAACACAGCATGCATTACCGTAAAGGATCAGTTTGTCTAGACTTAATTTACGTAACATAACCTAATATATTGGCCAACGCAATATATTTTTGATCAGGAATTAGGGTATGTGGCTTATAGACGGCAAAGTGACCATCAGCTGAAAAGGAAAATACCAAAACAAATATTTTCGCTTATAGATAAGTGGATGTGTTGAGTAATCATTGCCGATTTCTTACCTCAGTTAAGTTAAGTCTAGACTAACTAGACTGTAAGTGTACATCTGTAGAAAGTGTGCTACACGAATATCTTTAAAACTCGAGGAATACACCCTATACCTATACCACCCTCTACCATTTGGAGTTCTTTTCTCTGGTCGGAAAGCTAATAGGTGTTTTAGTATTGAAGTCACAAACGTGCATAATGTGACTACTTGCTGGCTTGCATATAACATTTTATAGCATTCATTATATTGTTGGTTTCCACGTACCGGCTTCTGTGAGCTTAAAAGCGCGATATAATATGCACTGATGCCTTGTAAAGATACATAGTAGCTTCCCCTTATCTCGGAAGTGAAAAAGGGTAATTTGTTTCCTGTTAAATAAGAGTAGTTTTGTTTTGAGGGCTTTAACCCCTAATTCATTCTGGCTAGCGAACCTAGTAATGTCAATCAGTGCACCCTCCAAAGCATTCATCTGTGATAAGTCGTAGGCCACAAGATTAATTCTTTTAGCTTTGAGTAGTTACCGCCAGAACTTCCTTCACTACCAAGAGCCACAGGTAGGAGAGTACACGCCTTTGGGTTGTGTCGTTGATGATTCCCCTTATCACAGATCTTCCTTCGTTTGCCGAATGACTGTATTGGCCTCGAAGAAGGGACCTAAGCTAAGCTAAGGCATGGCAACTAACTTTTAGCTGCATATCATGGTTCCAGACGGGGATGTTACTATTTTGGTCGATAACCAATCAGAAGATCTTCTGAAGCTTATCATGGAAAACTGTGCTATTGCAACAATGCTCTAAGGATGGCAGATGCCAATAAGTACTATCCGATAAAAAAAAACTCTCTGCAGAAGTTGCCGTGCTGAAAATGAGGATAAATCGATTCACCTATTTTTTCGTCGATTTACGAGCCTATAATCGAGGCATCTCAGTCACTGGGTTTGGCGAATATCTTCTTTTTCTTATTTGGCGCTGTAACCACCTAAGCGATTTTGGCCGAGTTTAACAAATTACGCCAATCGTTTCTCTTCTGTGCCAACTTCAACGCCAATTGGAAATGTCAAGTGAAGCCAAGTCCTGCTCCACTTGGTCTTTCCATCGCAGCGGGGGCCTTCCTCTTCCTCTGCTACCACTAGCGCGTTCCAAGTTGAATACTTTCAGAGCTGGAGCCTCGGAATCCATTCGAACGACATGGCCAAGCCAGCGGAGCCAAAGTATTTTAATTCGTTGCGCGATACTCGCCGTCGCCAACGCGTAAAGGCCCGTAAATATTCTGCAAAATCTTTCTCTCGAATAGTCCAATGGTCACAGTGGAGCACTAACTATGTCTTCGAGTGAAAGTATGGAACATTAGTTTTTTTTTTCAAATTGTCAAATTTTCGAAACAAAATACATACATAAATGTTTTTTGATTATCTTTTCCATGCGAGTTTTCCTTGTTTTCTCAATCAACGTCGATGGCAACGTAATCATTTATTTGCTCAGTTTTTTTGCAAAATATTTCGCAAATAAAATTCGCTTTGTCAAATAGGTATATTTTATGTATATGTAATAAGAACAATATATAAATATATCGAAACCTTGTAAAAAGATGATAAAAAGCATAAATGTTATAAACGTATAAATATATATATATATAAGTAGTATAAGCAAGGCTTACTCGTATTAAATGTATGGCTTAGACATAACTAATTAATACGAAGTTATAATCGCGTAACTGCCTATACTCGTACAAGTCTTGTCTAATTATAATATATTGAAAAATAAATAAATAAAATAAAATGCATAGGGATTATCTGTGCGGTTCAGTCAAAGTAGCCTAAGTCGGCATAGCCCATTTCCCTTTAAAGCAACATTTCATTGGGTTCCCAAACAATATTTTAATTTTTAAATAGCCATAGTTCAAGATGGTCTTTTAATAGTAGCTTAATAAAAATATAAAAAAAATATTTCAAGGAAAAGTGATAGTTTTTTAATTCAAATTCAAACCTTCTAAAGCCACTTAAGCTACTTTAATTGAACGGCACAGATGTATATATTTATAGTTTACTCATATTTAAAGATACATTCATACGTACACAAATATACGAACGTGACGAGCAACGCAAATTTATTTGAATCAGGGACCGTAACAGTTCTAGTTTTATTAAAAAAATCGCTATTTAACAATTGTTTTTTGACTTTTATTTAAGTACTCCTTAAATAACCCTTATTTCTGCCTTTTGGTTTATAAATCCAAAATGACAATTATTTTGGATTTTTCGTATAAATAATCTGCAAATAACGGTTATCTTAGATTTTTAAATTATATGTTTTTCATAACGGTTATCGAATACTTATTTATAAGTCATAAAAAAAACTCAGTCACTAATCTTTATTTTTTAAATCATACTTATTAAAGTCATTTGTATAAGCCTTAGTAAACTTTTGTTTCCCAACACCTTCTTAACTGCGAAAAATGTTAATGACATATGAATGATTTAAAAAGTAAAAGTTGGTGACAGATTTATATTGATGTCTTTTAAAAGGAAAAGTCACTGACTGATTTTTATTGATGACTTTAACAAATAAATGTTTTCCATAACTGTTATCTAAGACATATAATATAAAAATCAAAAATAATTGTTATTTTGGGTTAATAATATAAAATCAAAAATATTTGTTAATTTTTTTAAATTTTGCATAAAAATTGCAAATAGAAATTTATTTTCAAATTTGAGTCTCGGTATAAAAAGAAATCGATGGGTATGTATCACTTAGTTGTAGAACATTTCCTTTTCCATGAGAGTTTTCATCAATTACATGTTCTCTTCGGGTCCTGATTTGAGTATTATGTAGTTTGGAAAGTTTTTTTCAATTGAGCTATTAAAAAACAATTAACATGTATTTTTTTCAAAAAAATTTTTATAACTACTAGGGTGTTCGATTATTCGCCTTTTCTCCAAAACCGGTTTTCGAGTTATTCGAAAAATTACAATTGAAAAAAAAACCGGTTGCCTGTTTTGAAATTAAGAGAAACCCGGCTTTATTTTACATAGTTTTCATACAGTGAAAATGATTAATGTTGGTTTGAAGTCATGACCGAATACATACTACATTAATTCTATTGCCTTTATTGAGAAAAGAGCAAAGTAAAATAAGTTCAAAATTTTTTTAGATCAAACGTAACACGAATCAAAATCAGTCTTGTAGATATAAAAAATAACGGTGGAAACCGGTTTGAAAAAACCACTCTAATTATTACAATTGACTCAAACCCAAAATGCCGGAAAAATTGTGGGAAGAGAAAAGGCATATGCAAAAATCTGTAATGTTTTCTCAACCAACTTTGGTTTGTCAAGAGCGGACTCTGCTTTTCAATTGGCTACTGAACCCCAGGTAGCACCTGTTGGCAAGAGTTATTCTTCGATTGATACCCAAGCTGGCGCTCTTGCTGGCATTTATGATGGATCGTAGGTAGAAACATTTTTTTTACTACTTCCAAACTATAACCAGTGACAAGAGCTCCAACACCCTGCCTTAGGCAAATTGCACTTAATCGAAATTTTCACTACCACTAAGGTAGTGGTAGTGTATTTCCAATTTCCGTAGCACTACATAGTGATATTGAAATATAGTTTTACTATTCTGGTTAGCGGTAAGGGAACGAAAGTTTCACTATCACTGACTAATTACACTAGGTTGCAAATTCAGGAATATTCACCGACCTGTGATTTTAATACCCTTGTAACAGTTTTGTTCAAAAATTTATAGCCACTAACCACATAGTGGTAGTGAAATGCATTTCCACTAAGTAAAAGCTTGCTATTTGAACAGTTTCATATAGTTACGGCTAGACTCCACTTTCTTTGTAAGCGTAAATTTATCAAAAGAAAATATATAATTTCTCTAAACTTTCTTTTAGCTATCCGGTAATAGATTGATTATAAAATAAAAAAAAATATATATAAAATATATATCATTTTCGCATTCGCATTAGAGCGGATACTTACTTTTTGCTGCGATAAAATTAGTTGTTCACAGCAAGTGTTTATTTTAATTGATTTATTTATTTGTCAACAAATTAAGCTTGACATGGCAAACATACAAATGTAAATATGTATCTAGAGCTATACGTAAATTAATTGTAAATAATTATATTGCTAAAGCAAATAAATTACACTAAAATCGCTACGCTGCAATCAAAACAAAAAAAAAAATGAATACAAATTAAGAGTTAAAAATAATTGCCATGTGTGCAATAAATTATATGAAATTGTACATAAAATTGAGTTAAAAGCATTATTGGTAGAGAAAAAGTAAGAAGCAAAAAAAAAATGGAAGATCAAAAATGCATTGTATTGACATTAAACCAATTAATGCTGATACGTAATGAGAACGCAAATACGATTTAAATGGTAAATTAAGATATGCAATGTAGATAAAAGCACAAGGCAAAGGTGGGTGAAGTGAATCGGTGTAGAAATTCATGGAGGCCTACGGTTGAGAAGCCTAGACTACGAAAATTTAAATAAGTATTTATGTATGTATAAAAAAGCTTATTCTTAGAAAATGCAATTTGTGCATAAAAATACAAAAACAAAACAAGTACGCAAAAAGTTAAAAAAACTATTGTACAGTTCGTTAAAACATTTGTAAGCATTTTCGTTCACAAATCAGTATAACTAAATATGCAGCTTCGTAATAGAGATTTACGGAAAGATTGCTTCAAATTTTGCGTTCAATGAAGAAAAAAATTAAGCTAAATATAAATTATACGCTGTTCATATATGAAGAATTAAGGAGAGTTGCATTTATGTGTAAAAAAATAAGTACTAAATTAAAATGTATAAGCGCATATTAGGAAATTTACATACATACTCATACATCTAACACTTGGTAAGCCAATAAAAATTTTTATTGTTTATATTTTAGCTAAATATTTGGCTGAGCTTCTCCTCCAATTTGCGTGGCCGCTTTGATGCGGTTAAATGGACAAACGTATACTTTAATGCTATCCCCGAACGACAAATGGATTTTACGCATATTTAGATAGCTGTAGTTGTAAGCCTAGTCAAGCAAAAAAAAAAATTACATACTAAGAATTTTGAATTGACTTTGAAATATTCTGTATTTTTCCTCCGGCTGTTATCATCATTATATAAATAGGCAATCATGTTTCCTTTACACCCCTT
>NW_016174822.1:0-10587 GCF_001687245.7 Rhagoletis zephyria
GGCATCGGCCAAAAATTGGGAATCGGTCGGACTCTAGGTTTGGGTCGTATGGATACTTATGTACATAAATAGACGGAATCGTTGCTTTGTAATTACAATATACTTAAAATATTCTTAAAGTTAAATGCATTCGTTTTGTGTCAGATATTCATTGGAGGAATGTTTCATCGATTTGCTTATAAATTTTAAATACATATTCGAATATGCTGTTCCACGCAGACTAAACGCCGAATACAGAAAGGACGGAATTTAAGCAGAATGCCTCCGGAAAAATTCGCATTGTGGCGCCACTCATTTATTGTTGAGGTACGTTGAAACGAGGTACAATAAACTAACGATTAGTATCGTATTAAGGCCACTGCGGTAGTGACGGCTAGCGTGATTCCGCGTTGTTTTACCTATTCAAACAATTTGTTTATTTCTTATTTTTACTTATTGAGATTGCCGTTGAAAAAGCCTTACCCATTTGGAAGCGCAATGTAGGACTTGACATGCGACCATCACCGCCATTACTGAATGCCAATACACGCATGTTATAGCTCTTTCCTGGTGTAAGATTTGTGATGAATGCTTCTAACTTTTCGCCCACTGGTATTATTGTGTTATTGGCCGTTATCATATTTTGATCTGTTTCCCAAACTCGTACCTAAGAAGAAATTAAAGAAAGAACTAAAGCATTACAAATTTGCACATTCTGACTCTGCAAAAAGGAAAGCACCTTGTAGCCTTCGATAGGCTCCTCATCTTGTGCTGGTGAAACATAACGCCATACGACGCGCACTGTGGACGGATTAATACCATATACGTGAACGGAAGATGGCGGCTTTTGTGGCGCTTTTCGATAGGTACGCTCTGTAAATGTCAAAATATATTTTTCATTAATAAATCTTGTATTTGCAAAGCAAAGTGGACAAACTTCAATACATTAAATAAAACAAGAATTGGATTCTTACCTTCAAAACGTTCACTTTCCGGCCCCTCGCCTGCCGCATTATAAGCCATCACCTTCACAAAATAATACGTGTCTGGTTCCAGGCCAACTATGAGCGCCCAATTTCTGGTAGTACGTGATAAATAATAGACAGCATCTTCCTCATCATGTGTCGTTTTCCAATATTTCAACTAAACACAAAGCAAAGAAGGCATTGGAAAAATTTTAATAAAGTAAAATCTTTTTGCCTAAACTTACCCTGTGCCCAATCAGTTTACCGCGTACATTCTCTCGAGTCATTTCGATAGGTCGCCAAGTTACATTGAAAGCTGTAGAGTTATATGGTGTGGCAAATGGTTTTTGCGGTGCCACTTGCGGCATATCTTCTGCGGAATATATAACTACCGGCTCACTCTCAGGCCCCTTACCAATATTGTTAATGGCCTGGACTTTCACCTCATACTCGGTATAATAGTTATTAAGCGGTATATTGACGACCGCTACGCCATCATTATGCAGCGTTTTCAATTCCTCTGACGCCCATTCTAGTGTGCCCTTTAGTTTCCAGAACACTTTATAATGAATACCATGGCTATGCTGTTCTTGCGGCAATAGAGGATCCCACGTAATTGTCAAATCACCAATTTTACCACCGCCTCCACCAACGTTACGCGGCGAAATATACGGCTTATCTTCGTACGTGCTGTATATTGGTGATGGAGCAGATGGAATGCCAATGCCCAGGTCATTGACAGCAGCTACGCTGAATTCGTAAGAGCACCAGGGTATTAGATTTGAAACTTCGGCCTGTTGACGACCAGTATATCGATCTATCTCACGACCACGAACATGTGTGGATGCATTCACCCATGTCCGATTCCAGTTGGTGCGGCCAAGTATGTTATAGTAACGTATCGGTCGCCCATTGTTGGCGCCATCCACCCATTCAATTATTGCTTTTGTTTTTCCAATTTCAACAACTTGTACACCACCAGGTGCGCCAGGTGCACCCTCAATGACTACCAAAGTTTTGGATGAGATCTCATTCACCGAAGATTTTACAACGCACTCATAGTCTCCACCATCGAGCAGTGTGACATTATGTACAGTAAGCCGATTCCGATCAATTATCTAATACAAATTTTTAATTAAATACAGCTTGCAAACATATGTACTTATGCATGTATGTATACAAACATATTCTGACTTGACTGCTAGAGTGTCATAATCTAAAAAATCAAACGATCGAAATGAATACGCACTTTCTTGTAATGAGCTATTACACAGCGCAATACTAATTTTGGTGCGGCAAATGTTAAGGCCGTTTTTGATAGTTTTTTTTGAGCAGATCACGAATCCGAAAGTATAAAGATTCTATCAGGCACAGAAAAAAACGAGCTTTATGCAATATTTCAGAAGCTCTAACAAAGAAAGAAAATTTGATAGAACCTTCCATTTAGGTTTAGATTAAAGCTAGAACTCTCGACTACTGTTCCTGAAAACACTGTCCCTGCACCTGGACCTGATGGTCACTAAAAGCATAAACAACGGCAGTGTTGATCCGGATCAACTCGGGAATTAACTGCAGTTGATTAAGTCCGAGTTTATCCGGGTCAACGCTGTCGTCTGTTTGAGCTTTTATAGCCATTTATTGAACAATAAAAAATACTTGAAATTTGTGCTATTGCAAAAAAAAAAATGTTGGCCAAAATAAGTTTTTACTTTTCATTTTTTGAGTACTTTTAGTTTAAACCGACCAGCTCGGCGTTTCTGTTAACAGCCTCACTGGAAATGCTATGTTAGGGTCAGGTAAATGGTATTTTAAGGGATTGTAGTCGATAGCTCAAGCCTTAATTTAAGTCTAAGTGGAAGGCTCTATCACCTTCTGTTTAATTGCAGTAGGTACTCAAACTTGGCCAAAATCAGTTTTTGCGGTTCCACAAGTGCCTATAAGTAACCATCACGTCAAGGTGCAGGAATGGTATTTTAATTTAAGTCTAAGTGGAAGGTTCTGTCATCTTTTTTTTTTTTTGCTAGAGCATCAAAAATAATGCAAAAACACCGAGATTTTTCGACACTTTGACCCCGTTTTTCTCAGAATCGGGAGCTGATGGAAACTTTATATATAGGCATTCGTAATCAGCAAAAACAGCTTTAAAATGTGCCTGAAATCTTGCATGAAATGTTTACACAACACAGAAGAAGAGGTGGCGGTCATTGCTGCTTACTTAACTTTTTTTTTTTAATTATGACACTCTTGCAGCAAAGATATGATATGTACTAATATGTATATGTATCTAAATAGGCTTACAATTCGTTCTGTGCCATCGTGATTGTTCGCAGTACTTCTCCATTTCGCTTCCAAATGAATGCAATATCAAGCAACTCATCGTAAGTTGCATCGCACTGTAGGAATATTAGATCGTGTTCTTGTGTGGTAATACGTAGTGGTGGTGTCTGTATAAAGCGCAGTTCCTCTTCAGTTAAAAAAAAATAAAAATAAAAAACGGATTTATGTTCATAAAATTTATATGCTTACGCAATACGATTACTCGTGCGCGTGACTCATCAGTGCCTGCTTTATTTGTGGCAACGCATGTGTATATACCCTCATCGTCACGTGACGTAGGTGAAATTATCAATGTGCCACTTGGTAATATGCGTCTATGTCCACCAGCCCCAATAAGCTGGCCATCCTTCTTCCACTGAAATTTGGGTCGAGGGGCCGCCTCAGGATCACAAACGATGGTCGTATTGCCATTTTGTACAGCATAAATTTCAGATTCTAGTGGTCTTTTCTTGAATGACGGTTTCATCGAAAGAACGCGTAGTTGTGCAGATGAAAACGCAGTCTTTAATTGATTCGTAGCACCACACTGATACATTCCGTTATCCTTTTCCGCCTCTAAATACTTTATGGTAAGGACGTTGTCCTGTATAATATACCGATCTTTATCTATCCGTTCAGGATCTAAGCGTTCGGCATTTTTATACCACGTATAATTGACATCTGGTATGGCGAACGATTCGCAAATAAATGTCACATCGCCATTATAATCCTTAATTTTATCTTTCAGTGGAATTGTAAACTGTGGTTTCATTTGAATATTTATTTGGATCGACTTATGGATCGTTTTACGTGGATTTGAAATAGTGCATTCATACTCGCCACTATCATTTATGGTCGCGTTTTCAATGATTAGCACACGATTGTTGCTTGTTGTGTATGCATTTCGCTGTAAGGGTTGACCACGTCTCGTCCAATTATACGATGGAATCGGATATCCGAAGCCGACACATTCGAGACGAATTTCATCACCAGCGATAGGTGCTTCGGGGAATACCTTAAAATATTTATTTGATGAAATAAAGTCATAAATATGAAATATTGGACCTAGACATCTATGGTTCCCTCCCAGCTCTAGATACAAAATACCTCTTTCCATGTTCCCGGGAGTAGCTAAAGTTAAAGGCGTCCATCGCTATATCGCCTAGCCTATTCACCCTCATTGCGAGAGTCGTGTCGAATGCAAGTCGTTTTTCAAGAGTCGAATCGTATCGAAAATCTCACCTCATTGCCTAAAATTTCCACTCGACTAGTGTATTAAAACGGAAATACTTGGCAGCATTGTATATTTTTCGACGATTTTGGTTGTTTACTTATTTCAGTACGACAATAGATAATGCTACTGTTGTCGAGTCGTACAATTTAGCCTAATTTACGACTTACACAATGGGGCTGATTATCATCCTGTTCTGATTCCATAATGTGATAGCATAAAAATTAAAAAAAAGAGTTTTGGGGAATGACAGTCCTTGTCCATATATAAATCTCGGTATCCGATTACGTAGTCGCGGCTGTCATTGGACATTGGGGCTTCCGCTCCCAGCTAGTTTTTGCCGAGCTTCTCCCCTAATCCGTGGTGCGCATCTTAATGTTATATCACAAATGGAAGGACCTACTGCCTAATTGAAGCCGCTTTCGATCGGCAAATTGTTTTATGATAAGCTTTTTTAAACATACGAGATACCGAGAATGAACTCTCATTAGAGAAAACTTTTTCTAATTTTAGATGTTGCCAGGACTAGGGATCGAACTCAGGGCTTACTGAGTGGTAGTACGTACCTCCGACCATATGGATATAGCGGACGCTCTCAGTACAAAGTGAGACAAGGGGGCTCTAATGACACCCTGCAATGCAGAATGATGCTGAAACTCAAATGAAGGACCTATTATCTATCTCTGGTGACAAATTTTGGATATTGCCGTTATTTTACAGTGATTGAACTTTGCTTTAAACTTACCTTAGGGAATGTGTTTGCGAAAATCAATGTCTGATAGTTGCTGTTCGGCACAACTCTTAGTGGGAAAAATGGACCGTTACGGCCTGTATCGGAAGCTGAAGTCTGAACGCTGCACGAATAGTTTGCACGATCGACAATCTCAATAGATGAAAAGTATAGGGCACCATCATTAGATACAAAAACACGTTGATCTTCTTGAACGAAATTTGGAAAAAAATCACGCGCCCAGTAATATTTAACCTCTGGATAATGTTGTGGTGGATCACAGAATATAGATTTTCCCCAATTCATATCGGCAGTTTCAGCTGATCGTTTAAGATTAAACTCCATAATAAATCCAAAGTTCAAATGCGCACTCTCTGAACGAATGCGCCCAAATTTGTTCTCTGCCACGCAATGGTATGCTCCTTGATCCAGTGCCTGTTTTGGGTCATAAATTATGAGATTTCCACCAGAAATTGTGTAACGATCATTGGTTAGCGGATCGATATTCTTATACTCGAGTGTATCGTTAACATAAACTTCACGATACCAGCGATAAGTGGGCGTGGGAAATCCACCTGCTAAACAACTCAGTGTAACATCATTTATGAGACGATTCTTGCTAGTATCAAATGTGGTATCGTTGGGTTGCTTCACAAAATAAGGCCCGCGTGGAATTTTCTCAAAATCCCGAATGTCTAAGCCATAGTGAAATGGGCGTTTGTCGTCCAATTTCAGATTTATATTTTCTGGATTGTAGAGAACTCTAGATTCACAAATGAACAAGTTTAACTCGATGTCATATGCGGGCATAAACATCCATCGGTCGCGCTTCTTCGAGAAGCCATAAACAACACGATCTCTTGTAAAGGGGTTATCACCGTACTGATTCGGTCCTGTAAGATTGGTTAGGTAGGATTACACTTTTGGGCAGAAATATACTTACCAATAAACCCGCGCAAATTGTTTTGATTTCGATTGCTTATCGAGCCTGGTACCGTATTATAGTACTGATTCTGATTATTACGATTGTACTCATTCTGATACATACTTTGCACTAGGAATCGATTGTCATGTAAGTTTTCGTTTTCAAGTGCTTGATTTTCATCGAATGCGAATGAATCTTCCAACACGAGGAAAGGAGAGTTATCATCATTTGCCCAGCTATTGGGACCAGTTTGTCGCGCGGATATCCAGAAGCGATTTTGCTTTTGATTCTGTATTATTAATTGCTTTAGAATGAAGGAATGTTTTTCAACGCTGTCCACATTTAAGAGTTCTGCATTATAAGCTTTACAGATCTTTTTCGCTTCTAGCCAATTGCGTTTTGGTGAACGAATAAATCTATAGCAGGTTTGGCGGAACGATATCCAATGCTCTGGACAGAAATTCTGCTCTTCGTTATTAATATCCGAATACTCAAATCCCGTAGATGAAATGCCACGATTGAAGGGATCATAATTACTTATACCTCCACCGGCGCCACTATAGGTACCACTGCCCAAAGCGTTCGATGATTGGTCATAAAAGTTGTTTTGATTTTGCGGACCGACAAGTAAGCCTCCACCACCCTGTTGGGAGTTCTGTTGGTCGAGTTGAGATTGTATTAGTGGATTTTCATATTGGGAAGTGGGTGGCTGTTGATTATTCGTATAAAGGGGATTATATCGTGGTTGATAATCCTTATTATATGATGGCTGATATGTTTGTGGATCGTTAGACACTTGTGCTTCGGCGTTAGCATTAGCGTCGCTATATCCTGATATTAGAAGAAGGATCGAAAAATAAGCCACAACTTCCATTTCCACTGAATATTATCAGGGAACTTAGGACCGACGAATTGTATATATTAATTCAATACTTCTGGTAGCTCAATGGTACATTTTTGGTTGGAAATGTGGCATTTAATATTCAGCACGTTGTGAGGCTAGCAATCTCCCTAAAAATAAAATAAAGATCATAAAAACATGAGATAAGTATGTATATAGTTAAACATATTTTCCGAAATCTAACTTTCACATATCTACACATCGTTACCTTAGATAGATAGATTAAGTAGAGGTATGCACTGCGACCAAAAGATCTATTGTGAACTCAACCGTTTATAGTACCTCATCTAATCCCAGAGAACCCAGAAATTTGAGGAGGTGTCCACTTCACTTGGCCAGAGTTGGCCTAGGTGCCTCGCAACTGCCTCGCACTCTCTCACTGCAGTGACCCTTCAGAAAACCTGTCAATATCCTTACCCTCTCTTTGGGGAGATTTATTATTGCCCTACCACGTTACCTTAATTCACAAAGGCACTAACCAACATTTTTTCGAAACTGAGTTTTCACATATTTTGGGAGGATATATAAAAATACACCTTTACTAAAGTCTTTAAAGTGTTAGTACCAAAAACAACGGAGTTATGCCACTTTTTAACAAGCCTTATTTGCAGTTTCTGATTGATTGTTTTTGGCTTCTCCTTTAAAATAGAAAATTTGCTAGTTAGGGCCTTTGTATCGTCGTTTCAACTTTCTCTAAACTACCTTTGCATGAAGGGATGTTTACCCGATTTCAAACGTTTTCGATAATATGCAGAGTTAGACTTAATGATATAATTGAATCAAGTTAGGTACAAATCGAAAAAGTGGTTACCGCGATATACTTTTGTAAGAAACCACGGTACCACGCTCAATTCCTAAAAGTCTATAGCAGTCTTATGTATTGTTAAGAGATTGTGTAACTATTAGCTTGGAGTAAATTAGCGTCCTCAGTTATTGATATATCGGCGTTTTAGAATTTCTGAAATTTACCGTTATACGGGAAGCGGGTGCAATTTTAGTCCGATCTGAATAATTTTCAACAAGTTGCTTTTCCGTACCAAGGTTATTAAGTGCACCCAGTTTGGTAGAAATTGATAAATCGGTTACCGAGATACACATTTGTGGTCATAAGCGGGCGGCGCTATGCCCTTTATCCAAAAATTTATAATATTCTAATCTTCTCTTAAGTTGTTATTGCAACCTTTGATTTTAAGTGAATTAACTCCAGTAGTTTTGTAGTTTGGTCTTTGAAAAAATAAAAATAAAAAACAGCATCAAAAATCTCATTATTATGGATTCCGTTGAAAAAATTGTTTAATATTTTTTTGCAGATTGTTTAAGCTTAAACTGTTTTGTCATCTGATTTAAGTTTTTTAAAAAAATCACTTAAGAAAATATTTCTATTCTTAAAAAACTCAATTTTTGTAGGTATTTTCAAATCATTCCAGCTCACGTAAATATTAATATTCTTCCAAAATATTTTGGTGGAATCCTTCAAATATAATCAGCCATATCATGAGTTTCATTTTCCCCCGAACCGGTTCACTGTTCACTCCAGTCACTTTACTATAGGCGGATGACAAATTTTTGGGTGAATTTTTTTAGGTGAATCTCAGGATAAGGCAGAATAAATATTGTAATCCCGGCGGAAAAACCGAAACTTTTTTTGGTGATGCAGTCTAATGTACATATTTAGTTTATTTTGGATTTCTTCTAGCATAAAATATTTTGAACATTTGGAATAACGCCTTAATACAAAAAAAATAAGAATTGAGAAATAGCCTCCAACGGTTATATTAGGAGTGTTCGCTCAGCAACTGGCAGTAAGAATTAGAATTAAGAGAATAAGGTACCTTACTCTCCCAAAGAGAGAAACTTACTAAGTTTTGCGCGAACAGGAATTAGCAAACATTTGCAAGCTTCACTGCCAGCTGGCGTCCACGGTTGCATTTCGAGCGTAATAATTTTTTAAATTATTTCAGGTAGAAACGATAACAGGACCTATACGTATATTTCTTCTTATTCTGACTTTCTTCAACATACGCTTCAATTTCTTTTTGGAAGTCACTGTCGGATTTCCTATATCGACAGCGGTGTCGAGTGCGTTCCGATTACGAATACAACATTTTCAGCCGGGTACCTTTCAAATGTTTGCAGTTAATTAAATTAATTGAATAAACAAATATTTCATACTTCTTTCATTAGTAAATCGCAACAAGATTGTTCATTTTTAAATTTAACGAACTTGTTGATTCAAATTAATGTTGACAAAAATGCAACCGTATGCCACAATCCTGCTTGCAAATTCTTACTGGGAAAAATTTTCCTAGTACGAATTTGCCACTTCCCCTCCAAATGAAATGTAAAAATTGTGCTCTCTCCCTGCTCTCTCTCAGGATAAGGCAGAATATCTGGACGCAGCTGGCATATAAATTTTTAATGGAAACATCGCAAATTTATATTCGGTTCGTTTTATATACTTCGACGAAAAATTCGGATGAGATTTGATCTCCGAAACAGATGAACCTTCTACCTATGCACAATGGCCAGCAAACGATAAAAAGTGGCTAATATTCGAAATCTTATCGGAATGGCTTAAAACTTGCTACTTACAAGGGGTTTTTGGGGTCGGTGATTACGAATCTGAAGTAAGATTCTAAAAATTCAAAATGACTAATCCAATAATAATAATAATAGATTGGCGCTTACACATATGCTAGTGTTTGGCCGAGCTTCTCCTCCGATTTGTGGTGTGCGCCTTGATGTTGTCACACAAAGCGGAGGGACCTACAGTTTTACGCCGACTCCGAACGGCGATTGTATTTTATGAGAAGCCTTGGACTTACAAATTTCAAACACAACTATTTTAATCAAAATGAAATTGTGACCACAATATCGAGGCAATTGCTATAATAGGTTTGTTCCACAAGCTACTCGAAGTCACTTCGAGTTACACATACGCGTTTCACAAGTAAGTGTTACGGTTTTTTTGATATACGCTGATATTTGATTGCTCGACTTTTTTTACAAGATTTGTACTACTTAGTAGCTTGTGGAACAAACCTAATATTTTACAACGGTGTCGTAAGTGTCGTATACTTCAAAAGCTTAAATAAATGTTTTTAACACTGCGAAAATCCTGACTTTGATGGTAGTTTGCGAACCCCCTTAATATATTTTTTAGGCGTTTAACAATAATAGCTACTTACGACACCGTTGTGGATACCCCAACTGTATATTTTGGCTATTAGCATAAAAAATTAAATTTCTAATTTTGACTTTTGGCCGTTTTTGAATGCCTACTGACCCCGTGCCATGGTGAAATTATTATTGCGCCATGCTTCTTTCTACCTTTATAAATTATTGTTGCTTTCATTAAACGGCAACTAAAAAATAAATATATATGTACGTACATACATATCGTTGGTCCTCTGCAATAACGACACAATTCAAAATTTGAAAAATAAAAACTCTTAACACTGTTAAGTGTCTCATGTCTCTAAACCTTGTACAATCAAAAATCAGTGTTATCATGAGCTTCATTTTCGCCCGAAATCGTTC
>NW_016174823.1:0-10587 GCF_001687245.7 Rhagoletis zephyria
TATAGTCCACACCTTTGCCGTAACCGCTGATGGTATGCACCTCTATGTACGAGTATGTACAGATATACCGACATCTACGAGTTGTACGGATACATGCCAATGGCAGACTTGCAGGAGCAACAAACTAATTGTGCAATTATTTTTGCATAAAGTGCTATAAACACGGCAGAAGAGCCACTACACGCTCACTCACATGCCAGCAAGTAGCTTGACTTTTGCAAACACATCACTCCCACTGACATAAATACTCGCAGTAACAGATATAAAGCATGCAGATGCGCGTCAATATGTATCTGCTGCCAGTTGCATTCACTTTTTATACGCTTTGAGTATGTTGTTAGCAAGTACACATATGTAAATATGCATCGGCATGTATGTTTTTATGAATTCTTATGTGCCAGTCTGTGAGTAACCTTATGAAACACGGCAACCGAATGTGGTAAGTACTATGTATGGAAGCAGAAATATTTCCTACGTGCACACGATTCCCGCTTTCGTTTGCGTGGGTTTGCATTTGGAAAATTCCTACCACCATCAACTACATTTCTATGTAAAGTGATTTTATATAATTTTTCATGCTACCTTAACCCTTTCAGCTTATTTTTATTGTCAGGCATTTGACTTGAAATGTTTTGGTAGGGGACCGCTTTAAATAAATTTCCCGGGCCCCGCAAAAAGCAAGTGCTATTGCACTAAAAACAATGAATTAGGCAAAGGTAAATTTCATAATTCACGAATATTGACTTTATGCCTTGATCTTTTGACTATTTAATTACTTAACTTTTCTTTATTTTACTTGCAAATGCGCGGCGCGTTTTTCGGCACCTGATAATTTGCATTGACCAACTAGATCAGAACACTTCTGAAACATAGGCCAAGAATTATAGCGCTGTAATACCATAACGTTTACTAATCGCTTTCGGTGTTATAGGCTTAGTCGATGCTCTTATTTCTTCCTGTGAGATCTTTGCAAGGATTTTGACGTAGATTCGACTTACGTTTCGGAATGCAGGATATGCTCAAATGTTAAAGTTGTAATTTTTAGAGCTTCACATAAATGCTTATTGCACGAGAAGTAATTAACCGATTTTTAAGAAAATGCGGCCTTTTAAAGAAAACATCCTAAGTTGACCGGCAGGGCTATTTTCATGAGTGGCAAGTTAATTTTTTTGACGTATAAACAATGGTAAGAATTGGCTTATTTTGGGGTCAATTTTGGGACTTTAAAGTGCTCGTTGGTTTTTGCTATATAGATATACTAACTTTAATTTACGGAATGTAAGTTCTTGAGAGCAGTCGAAATATTATTGTGTACAATTTTGTTTAAATTTACCAAAAATGTAGCATTATGAGGCGAAAAGTTGTTTATTACCAAAATGCTCGAAAACCGCTCGAATGATTATTTTGTGTTTTCTTTAATGAAAAATTCAAGTTTTTTCCTTTCGTTTGGTATATGGGAAGTCTTGGTTGATATCTTCCAAGTATGTACGTTCATTTGATTAAAATATATACGGGTAAATGAGTTTTCATACAAAATCACTTTGTCATCATTTTGCAAACACATACATATATGTACATGTGCAAAAACAGTAAGGCTGCTGGAAGGGACAAAAGGAGCCCAAAAACAAATGGCGCTGATGAAGGGAAATATTTATAAGCTGATCGAAGAAATATCTATGTACCTATATATGCATGTATGTTGATTGAAGTTGATGTGGATATGGTTCTGATTTAGTAATCTATTTATGTACATGTACAAAGAATTTTTGTCCAACGAGACATGCGTGTAGACGTGCAATAATGATTTATTTTTTTAAAAGAGTTGCCACGTGATTAATAAATAAATTCTAATCATTTAATAAGTCAAATCAATTATTTCATTCTGAGTTTCGATCGAAATGGCATTGAAAGATCTTTATTTCTTAATAATACGAAGAAGGGTTGCCACCTGTTTCAAAAATCAAGGTCAACTTAAATTAAGGCAGTTCGAAAATGGAAATATCTTTCGTGATATGGGTGTCAGGCGCCAAAAACTATGGTTCGAAAATACTTGAATTAAGGGAATTAGTTAATTTAAATGTATATNTTTATACCTTAGAAGTATAGTTTAGCCGTAAAAGGGGTGTAAAAGAAACACGATTGCCTATTTATATAATTGATTATTATTTGTTTATAAGCATATAATATATTTTTTAACAAAATTCATATAAATCCAAGATTCAATATTTGTGGTACATTTAAACAAAAATCAAAAAACTTTCGTAAAAATTTCGAATTTTTTAATTAGATTTTTAGTTTCGTAGCGCATACAATTTTAGTGCAAGTTTCAATTACCTACAAAATACCTTTTATTTTGGAATTTTTTTTGTTGAAGGTGTTGCTCATTTTCTCCATATATATAGATCGCCGAACATTCTTTATATGGAAGGAAATGACGGACATCAACAAGAAAAAAAAAAATTTCTAAAAATTAGCGGTAAAATTCTGTTCCTTTAAACTTGCAATTTGTTATACTAGAATTGAATAAACTACAAAACTGCATACTCAAAACATATTTCTAAAAAATCGAATTAAAAAACTTGAAATTTTTACGAAAGTTTGTTGATTTTTATTTAAATGTTACACAAAGATTGAAACTTGGACTTATATAGATTTTGATAAAGAATATACTATAATTTTATAAAAAATCCATAACAATTAAAAAATATTAAGATAAATGGTGCCATTTTGTCAATATGTGAGTGTCGTAAAGTTATTATGAGCACTATAGGAGGGTCAGGAGCCCTCGCTGTTCTACAGGACGAACTAGTTTTCCCGCTTATTGGCTAAATAAGCCAAACGAACCGAAGAAGGAAGAATGTGGTCGAATATTTCAGTATCAATCCATTAATTTTGCAATTCTTCTTAATATGCAGGTGTCCAAGAACCTATGTATATTAATTGGGTATGTACGGCATTAGGAAGAGAATTTGGCTTTTCTGAGTGTAAAGCTTTGATAAAGTTTGTTAAAGTAAAGCTTTTGTAAAGCTATCCATAAATACTGGTTTGTTCTATACTGTCTTCTGGAAGTCAAACACTTCTTCTTGATACACCTGTGACCCGTGGATGTGTATCTGATTGTCCAGATATTTCCGTGTGTACACAATTTTGATCTTCTTTGGAGGCGTTCCCGCCCGCCCTTCATTATGTCATCTAAAACGTTAGTAAATTGTGCGCAAACAGACATAAAATTAACAAATATACATGCCGAATAGATAATCTCCTCCTTTTTTTGAAGTCCAAGAATGATAGAATATAAGATTGCGAATTCCCGACGGCGATGACATTTGTGGGTTAAAAGTAGTGAAGCCGAATATGAGGATAAAAGAGAATGTGACATTAGTCGATTATCTAAATATTCCATTTGTCGATAGGAAACGTGTTTTAATTGCTAAAAATTAATAATAGAAATGTGAAAAACGGTGCTTTTGGTGAAAGTATAGTGAATTTCAGTGCATTTAAAGTTTCTGAGGCATTGTTTACTATAAGTCGCGATCTGTAAAAATCGGCAAAACCAAAGTAGCGGTCTGCGGAATGCGTTTACTAAATCGTGTTTGATGTCGGTTAAAAAATAACACTGCCATATTTATTGAAGCTGGGATACATGAAAACACTTCATATCTATTATTTTTGGTTGAATATTTTAGAATAAAATTGAATAACAGTTGCATGTTTACATTTCTATGTTTTTTCAATCTCTCTTATCTTATCTTAGATTTACCGAATTTAAGTCAGCTTCACATTTTTCCCAAACGAATTGCTCAAANACAATAGATCTCTTGGTCGCAGTGCATACCTCTATTAATTATCTATCTATATCACAATTACAGTTTTGGAGCAAGAAGATTTAAGAAGGTTTAAGTTTGAAAATATTTTGAACAAAGCCAGATTCAATACATATAATTAGGACCCGGAATAATATGCGCTCAAAATTTAAAAATATGTGCAACAAACAAGTAAAATATGCAATTAGAAATACTTTCATAGTATCTTGTTTCCAGTAAAAATAAATAAATCATTAATTTTAATAAGAAAATAAGGAAAACAATTCATTCCAAAATACAATACATATTCACTTATGTATAAAATTAGTTTAAAATCAAACAGTCAGTTACAATCTTGTGTAAATAGAAAAATTGACAGTTAAATAATTTAGGAAAGTGGCCGTTTTGATTCCACAACTCGTGAGTCCTACAGCCATTTGGCGGCTTTAATGAATTTCAGTAGCTACGTCATACATAGAGAGGCAGCTGTACTCGTAAACATCCTGGAATGGAATTATAATAGAACATTCTAAGGAATGGCTCGTAGAGTGTCTATAGCCTCATCCTTTCGAAGGCTGGACACTCGCACAGGAAGTGTTCGACTATCTCTTTCGAGTCAGGGTCATCCCAACCACCACAGAACCCTTTGAGGGGCAATACATTCCTTTCAGCATGCACCCCAATGGGCCAGTACCCTGTGCACATTGCAGTAAGTTTCTAGGTATCTTCTTTGCTCATTCCTAAGAGAGCTTTGGTTTAAAGTGGGTCGTAGAATATCCAGAACTGCCGGGTAATACTGTATGATCCTGTACCGTTCCACTTGGAATTCGAGTGATAAATTTCGGTAACTGTTGCGTTTATCTCCCTGAATGAGGCGCCCATGTCCACCGCGCGGGACACATTCAGTGCGGAGCCGCACCTTGCTATTTCGTCACCAGCCTCGTTTCCGTATATGTCCATGTGTCCCAGACCCCATATTAGGGAAATTTCACATTGATTAGAGATACATACCAGCTAACAGTCTTCCACTAGTTCAGATCTAACACAGGTAGAGGAGAGCGCTTCAACGGCAATTTTTTTTTCAAAAGATTTCGCACTAAATTTCAATGGTTGTAAATGAGAAAAAAGCAAAAAAATCCAAACACCGCATGCATTTATTGTAAAATATACTAAAATATGCGCAAGAAATATGCAAAAGCAGCTACTTTTTGCAAAATATGCAAAATAATGCACTAACGATTGCATGCAATTTTAAAGGAAATTTCATGATTCGTAAAGATAACTTAACCATTTCCATATATGCCCTATATATGTATAATATAATATGTGATCGTAATAATATCACGTACACGCAAGACCAAGGCGCTGGACTGATCCTTTTTTAAATGTTAATATTTGTTTAACAAAATATAGTATATCCTTTAACAAAATCCATATAAAGCCAAGTTTCAATATTTGTGGTACATTTAAACAAACATCAAAAAGTTTTCGTAAATATTTCGAGTTTTTTAATTCGATTTTTTAGATATGCAGTTTCGTAGCCCATAGAATTTTAGTGTAATAAAGTGCAAAATTGTTGGCTAAATAAGTCAAATGAACCGTTTGATGGAAGAATGTGGTCGAATATTTCCATATTAATCGTGTTTTACTTGCTCTAAGTTGTAAACATATATGATTTGTAATAAAAATTAATAAAGAAATATGAAAAAACGGTGATTTTAGTGAAAGTATAGTGAATTTCAGTGCATTTAAAGTTTCTGAGGCATTGTTTACTATAAGTCGCGACCTGTAAAAATCGGCAAAACCAAAGTAGCGGTCTGCGGAATGCGTCATCTTCTGTTTACTATATCGTGTTTGATGTCGGTTAAAAAATAACACTGCCATATTTATTGAAGCTGGGATACATGAAAACACTTCATATCTATTATTTTTGGCTGAATATTTTAGAATAAAATTTAATAACAGTTGCATGTTTACATCTCTATGTTTTTTCAATCTATCTTATCTTATCTTAGATTTACCGAATTTAAGTCAGCTTCACATTTTTCCCAAACGAATTGCTCAACGACCGGCTAAGCCGACCTAAAAATCTTGCAGCTTGTCACAAAAGCTAATCTTTTTAATTTCATTTAGTTTTTCTGCTTATTTAAAATTTCATGCTTCATGTCACAGCAATGAAGGGCAAAATCTTTTCCGATTACGTGCGTGACAACCTTCGTTCAGAACTTGGATTATTTCAAAATTGCAGCTGCTGCAGCAGCAACATGCGCACATACAATCTACACAGGGACATAAACTGACATACCTACACATGTATGTATGTATGTATGTTTACATATTTATACATAAGCTGTGCAATGCAGGAGCAGAGTCAGGGCTTCCCACAAGCGTGTACATTAGTGCGGATCGGCCCCCATACAAAAAAAAAGTTTTTCCAGTCCACGNTAACACTGCCATATTTATTGAAGCTGGGATACATGAAAACACTTCATATCTATTATTTTTGGTTGAATATTTTAGAATAAAATTGAATAACAGTTGCATGTTTACATTTCTATGTTTTTTCAATCTCTCTTATCTTATCTTAGATTTACCGAATTTAAGTCAGCTTCACATTTTTCCCAAACGAATTGCTCAAAGACCGGCTAAGCCGACCTAAAAATCTTGCAGCTTGTCACAAAAGCTAATCTTTTTAATTTCATTTAGTTTTTCTGCTTATTTAAAATTTCATGCTTCATGTCACAGCAATGAAGGGCAAAATCTTTTCCGATTACGTGCGTGACAACCTTCGTCCAGAACTTGGATTATTTCAAAATTGCAGCTGCTGCAGCAGCAACATGCGCACATACAATCTACACAGGCACATAAACTGACATACCTACACATGTATGTATGTATGTTTACATATTTATACATAAGCTGTGCAATGCAGGAGCAGAGTCAGGGCTTCCCACAAGCGTGTACATACATGATTACATATACATANTTAAAATGGCGACGTAGTGTCAAAAAAAGTAAATAGCCCATCGGGGGGGCTTGGCAAAAAAAAAAAAATTTTGTTTGGATCGCCTTCAAAATATCTTTAATCCTAGGGGTGGACTGGAAAAACTTTTTTTGTCGATCCACCCTAGTCTACATACATGATTACATATGTATGTATGCATGTATACTCGTATTCATACCTACAAAAAGTTAATTTGCACGGGTAGCGTTACAAGTTTGCGAAGCGCGTTGAAGTTCTTTGACTCTTGAATTGTTCGACAATTAAAATTTTGCTGTCAATTTCAAAAGTGATGTTGTAGTGGGATGATTTTCCCGAAATGTTGGTGGCATGGTGGACGGTTGGCTGTGTGTAAGAGCAAAGTGTTGATTGCAGTATTTCTTGTATGTAAATATATACCTATGTAGATGTGCNATCGGACTTAAAATGGCGACGTAGTGTCAAAAAAAGTAAATAGCCCATCGGGGGGGCTTGGCAAAAAAAAAAAAATTTTGTTTCGATCGCCTTCAAAATATCTTTAATCCTAGGGGTGGACTGGAAAAACTTTTTTTGTCGATCCACCCTAGTCTACATACATGATTACATATGTATGTATGCATGTATACTCGTATTCATACCTACAAAAAGTTAATTTGCACGGGTAGCGTTACAAGTTTGCGAAGCGCGTTGAAGTTCTTTGACTCTTGAATTGTTCGACAATTAAAATTTTGCTGTCAATTTCAAAAGTGATGTTGTAGTGGCGTGGTGGACGGTTGGCTGTGTGTAAGAGCAAAGTGTTGATTGCAGTATTTCTTGTATGTAAATATATACCTATGTAGATGTGAGAATATGTAAAACGCGCATTTGCTGCAATAGTGTAACAATCAAAAAAAAAAAGAAAATAGTAAACAAAATAAAAAAGTAGTAAGGACAGTGCTGTCTTCAGCTATGGATCATAAAAAAATTTGAATTCAACCGATTACAGCATTTGAAATCAATTATTTTAATCAAAATATCACATTAGCAAAAAGTTGTTATCTTCCAATTTAATTTTCGGAAAAATCCGGGCTCGTAGGAAATTTCCCAAACCCCTCTTCTCTCCAGGTCTGTGATACTTGATGATTTTTAATTTATAATATATGGTCATTGAAAGATGCCGTGATGAGTTAGAAGCATAAGCTTTGTTGGATGGTGTTACACTTATATGGACACGCAAATTAAAATGGCCATAACTCTTGATGAAAATTTACATATGGACATCAACCAAAAACACTTGAAACGTATTATTATTTTATGTAAAGTTTAATAAGCCCAAAATTTTAAANAAAAAAAAAAGAAGAAAATAGTAAACAAAATAAAAAAGTAGTAAGGACAGTGCTGTCTTCAGCTATGGATCATAAAAAAATTTTAATTCAACCGATTACAACATTTGAAATCAATTATTTTAATCAAAATATCATATTGGCACATGTTGTTATCTTCCAATTTAATTTTCGGAAAAATCCGGGCTCGTAGGAAATTTCCCAAACCCCTCTTCTCTCCAGGTCTGTGATACTTGACGATTTTTAATTTATAATATATGGTCATTGAAAGATGCCGTGATGAGTTAGAAGCATAAGCTTTGTTGGATGGTGTTACACTTATATGGAATCGCAAATTAAAATGGCCATAACTCTTGATGAAAATTTACATATGGACATCAACCAAAAACCCAATAAGCCCAAAATTTTAACACAAGTAGAGATCTCAATATTACAAGTAGTTATTATGTCAATCAAATTGGAAAGATTAAAGATCAAAAATTACTTTTTAAATCGAAGAAGGGCTTTAAAAGGAGATTCTTCTTGGATATATAAGTGGGATATATGTCAGTATTGTTCATGTCATTCGCTAAATTTCCAATTTCAATTGCTAATGTATATTTATTTATTTTTTAATAATTTAAATTTGTAATATAGTTTGATCTGCAACAGAAGCCATTTCGAGCACTAACAGCTACAAAGATGAAAGCGGCATTTTTTCGAAATTTTATTTGTGATGCAGAAATGCATCTAGATGCTTTAGGAACATTTCTGCATCAAAAACAAAATTAAAAAAAAAAAAGTTTAAACTTTTTAAAAATTACCTTTGACTTTTGAAGTTTCTTTTTTTGCCGAGGGTGTTGCGAATTTTCATCCATATAACGCATTAATAACATGACCAACCATACTTATTTCGGAAGTAGGGTACTTCGTTTTGGGTTGTTGTAGTTTGTACTTCGCAGTGCAGCCAAATGTACTTCTTGAAAATATTCTGTACTACCGTTTAAGTTATATTTTCTTTAACTGATTCGAAAAACTTTAGAACTAAATCTATTCGAAAATTTTGCGTGATTTATATGAAGAATTATTCCACCAATATCGGATCATTATAAAGCTATTGTGCAAGTATAAGAATGGTTAAATGGAGTGAGGGAAGGTTGTGAAAAGAAGATCATGGGTGGAAATATTGCAGCAGATGGAGAGTGAAGAAGTTTCTTACTTAAAATTAGCTCAATTAACAGAATACCCTCTTTGTTTTCCAGGCTCTTCAGGTCCTCTTCTTCTTCTTTATTTAGCGAGTGAAACATGGAAATTTGAAAAAACTCGTTTGCAAGTTTAAACACTAAAATGTTAACGGAAAGTATAATTTAGATTCTAAATGGGCCGCTTTTTATTTATTTTTAACACAACTAACTTTTTGCACCAACCTCATAGCGTGGAAATATTTGTTTTTAAGAATGCGACAAACCCTAGGTTAAGTTAGTTTGATGTGGCAGTCAGTTGAAAAGACTAACTTGCACCTTGCAGGTCCAGGATAGTTCCGTAAGAGAGCCAAAAAAGTGCCTGCCTAAAAAGTCTGCTCTGCTCTTAGGTAAAGCTGGACAGAAAAAGTGCTCAACTGTTTCTTCCTTTTCCTCATCTGTGCAACTTCTGCAATATTCATGGGGGAATATTCTTAATCTTGAAGCATGCCTACCAAATGCCCAATGGCGGGTTACACAAGCTGTGACCATCGAAATGTGCTCTCATGAGAGGCTGAGCAGTTCTTTCGTTTCTTCCTTATTAATATGCCGGTTAGACCGATTAGCCTCTTAAATAATGTTATTTTTAATCCTTAATTGGCAGGTGGCCATAGGTATCCCATTTTTTTCGTACAGTGGAAAATTTATACCTTCCATAGCTAGCTCATCTGCCCTGCAATTTCCTTCAATATATCTATGTCCCAAGACAGGCTGTCTAAAGCCAGAAGCTCAATTTCCATACATAATATACTGCAGGTAAATCTGACCCAGTAAAACGGAAATATGTACATGTACATGGGTAAAAGGTAAGAATTGGTTTAGACCCCGTTCACATGACAGCCGAATAACGCACTTATAGCGCGCGTTAGCATGTGAACAATTTGATCAAAATTCAAGAAAATGCGTGTAGTTAACTGTCACATGTACGGCGTCTTAATGTTAAACCAAATGACATGAATGGCATAAAAAACAATGGAAAGTAAACTATGAAATTGTGCAGACAAATTAGTTCTGGAAACAAAGCAGAAATACCTGACAACATTTTTCCCGTAAGTAAGCATACATACATGTGTGCATATATATGTATTTCTTTGTGACTGTGCATGGACGACCACAACAGTAAAAGCACAAAATATGCAAAAACTTCCGGTAATATCATTCATACCAAACTGTAAATAGCTGCAACTATGCCACACTTGAAAGTCCTTTGATGTGCAGCAACATTTCAAACTGGCACTTGTAGCAGCAAAATACTAAAAAAA
>NW_016174824.1:0-10585 GCF_001687245.7 Rhagoletis zephyria
CATATGGGAATTCATTTATATTTTAAATTGCATTGTCATCGTGATTGGAACTATGCTGAACATTTCAAGTCTCTAACTTGTCGGGAAGTCAGTTTAAAATCGATTGGAAATTTCCGCGATTAGCGCGGGATGACCAAGTTAAATAAAAGCTTATAAAAAAAAGTACTGTACTTCCGAAAGAAGTACGATTGGTCACATTAGGAATAAATGGAAATACATGGATAATAATAATAATAGATTGGCGCATACACATATGTTAGTGTTTGGCCGAGGATAGGGGTATTTATTTTCCGGTATAGAACGATCCTAGGGCGAGCATGAAAATTCCGACCGTAATTTTTCTAAATGCATTTTTTTTTAGATCACCCTAATGTACAAGCCAGCTGCCGCTTTTTTTCATTTTAGCTTGATGGCAACTGACTATTCCCCCCGTCTTTTCGCCAACTGGTGCGTGTGTTATAGTCGCTCGCGAATCGCGCTTGCTTCATTACGCAGATAAATTACTGCATAATTTGTGAATTAAATCGAATAACTTTATCTGCTGAAACTTTTTTTTTCTTCCTGCTAATTCACTAACGAAGCAAATCGCAATATTAAAAAATCGCTACTGGCTAAATGCATACAAAAGTACGCAAGTTCTGATCACAACTGCTGATAAGACTTTGTGTCTAAACGAATATAAATTTTAATCGCGATTTATGAATTATTTATACACTTTGCATCAACATGTGTGCATTAGGGCGGCTCAATTTGCGTAGGTATTAGGCACCAAGTTAGAAAAAATAATAAAAATAAAAAATTCCTTCGCTTAAATTTTCCGCGAAATACCCATTTCCATTTTTCTTAGTGCTACAGGCGCATTACTAGCGTTAACTTCGAGTTTCCATCAATTTTTCAAATTCACTTAAAGGGCGATTCTAGTTAAGATAGTAGAAAGTCTTTTGTAAGACAAATAAAAGACAAGATGGCAAGATAGTTAGAAAGGCTTTTCGTTTTTCTAGCACAAAAGTCTTAGAAAAAAGCTCTCTTATTTACCACTCCTGGTGAAAAATTATTTTGAGAGAAAGCCCTTTTTAACCGACTTCCAAAAAAGGAGGAGGTTATCAGTTCGTCTGAATATTTTTTTATTTTTTTTTTTATGTATGTTACCGCATAACTTTGGACCACGTCAACCGATTTCGATAAAGATCGGAAAGGTAGTGTCTCAGAGGTGATCCCATACTAATATGGTTAAGATCCGATCAGTGGATCATGAGATATATATATATATATATATATTTTTATATGAGAGTTGAAGTCGGTTTTTTTTCCAAAAAATTACTTGTTTATTTTTTTTTTAATGTTACCGCATAACTTTGGACCACGTCAACCGATTTCGATAATTCTTTTTGCATCGGAAAGGTAGTGTCTCAGACGTACTAATCTGGTTAAGATCCGATCAGTGGATCATGAGATATATATATATATATTTTTTTTTATATGAGATTTGAAGTCGGTTTTTTTTTGCTAAAAATTACTTGTATGTATTCATTTAGCTCGCGTCTCGCCAATAGTTACAATGGCCGAGTAGCAGAGCATTGGAGGGTTTTTTTTTTCTTTTTTGTAATATAAGTTTATATCTATTTTAATTGAATGTAAATTTTTTCTCTTCTAATTTAATTTTCTTTTAATTTGTAAGTTTTATTGGTAAAAAAGATAATTTTTTACTTTTTTCTTTTTTAATTTAATTTATTTTCTTCCTTAATTTACCTTTTTTTTAATCTTTAGATGCTATTTTTTAAAAAGAAAAATGTTTTTAATGCAATTAAATTTTTAGGGACCTTTTTCATTTTATCTTTTTTATATATATTTTTCTTTATTTGTTAAGTTTTCTTTATGTTCTTAGATTTTATTGTTTATAAGGAGAATATATTTTTTTAGTTTCATTTAATTTTTAGATAATTATTTTGTTTATTTTATTTTATTTGTTTTAATTTGATGTTATGTTTCTTTTGTTAATTTAATTTTCTTTTAATTTTTAGACCTTATTATTTCATAAAGACAAATATATGTTTTTATTTCATTTAAATTTTAGGACTTTATTTAATTTTTTTAAAGTTAATTTTCTTCTTTTTTATTTCGTTTTATTTTATTTTTCTTTGTCTTTCGAAAGACTGTGGTGTTTTTAACATATATAGGATTAGGCGCTCGAAGTGTTACCAATTGAAAATGCTATTTTCACATCAATGATGCGGGGTCGATTCCTGCTGAAGTCTAGGGAATGACATTTTTCCCCCATACAAAAATTGGACCCGCCTAACACACATTCACAAAAAAATAGAGAATGCTTCATAATGCCGACATTTGTTTTAAAAACTCACTTCATAATGCTCTTTAAATCCATTTTAGTTTTAACCGACTTCAAAAAAAAATGAGAAAGTTATCAATTCATCAGAATATTTTTTTTGTTTTTTTGTATGTTACCGCATTACTTTGGACCTCGTCAACCGATTTCGATAATTTTTCTATCGGAAAGGAAGTGTCTCACAGGTGGCCCAATACTAATTTGTTTAAGAAGGTACTCCTAAATTTTTATATGAGAATTGAAGACGGTTGTGTTTTTTGCTTAAAAATTACTTGTTAATGAATGAGGCTATAAGAGTTTTGGGAGGGAGTAAAAACATAAAAATATTTTTAAGGCACAGTGAAGCACGCCGGGTATTTGCTAGCTTACAATAAAATAATTGTTTGCGTTTTAATGAAGTATTCTATTATATTATTTGCAACTAAATAGATTCGGTAATTTTGAGAACAATCCGTTCAAACACTGTTTATAATATCCGGATAACCGGATAATAGAAGGACTGATATTAACCGGATACCCTTATATACGGATAGCCCAGCCCTAATGTATGCATACCCGCAATGTTTGATGTTTTGCCAACTTAACATTCTTTCTATTTTAAGGAGCTACTTAATCTCTCGACCGAATAGAGCCCTTGTAATGTCCATACAAATAATTTGTATTGCTGTAAAAGTGCGTTGAGTAATCAAAAATTCCATTAAGAACTTGTTTGCTTATTGAAAAACTTTTGCTAAACAAATCAGATAAAATCAGCAAATGCAATCGACACTTGTAATGAATTAAGATAAAGAAATGAAACCTACAAAAATCCGTACTTATACGAAAAGCAATGTATATGTAATTTCAAACAACAAACGAAGACAACGCAACAAAAAAAATATGTTGTGGCAGCTTTGCATCGTTGTTGCTGCTACTGTTGTTGCAATTGTTCGTGTATGTGATTTTTATAATTTATCGCCTTGGAGAGCAGCGCAAGATAAAAACTCAACGCGCAAATGGACAATAGCAGCGCCAGCGCCAATGGCAGTGGAGCGGCAATGTCAGTTGCAACATACAGCTTGCAGCGAAATTGCATAAGCATGTATGAATGTAAGTAAGTACGGTTGTACAGCAGTAACCAGTAAGTGGCAGCAAATATTAAGACATTCAGAGTGCACGCAACACGACATTTACAAATGTTAATCCATTAAGGCGCTGTCAATAGCGAAATCTGTCAAAAACAAATTGTTTCCAAACAGCTACTGGGCCACGCGCATTCGATATATCCAACTCACACACACACACACACACGCACACAGATACAAACACACACACACGTGCATAAAATTGCGGGCTCCACATTGCCGCAGTGAATAAATGCACGCATGTGGCATGCAACATACCAACTGCGCGTTTAAATGTAGCAAGTTTAGTGTGAGCGGTTATGGCGGCAAACAAAAAACCGGATGGATGAGCTAGGTGGCTAATAATAAATAATGATAAAGCAAAATAGCAGCGGCGTAGAATAGAAGTGTATGAAGAAAGTGGGCAGTCTTAGCGCAAAAAAATTTTAAATAAAATGTGCTCCATACACGCGCATACCCGCATAACTGCGTAAAAACGATAATAACAACTACATGCAAACCTACACACGCACTCACATATTTCTATGCCAGCATCGACGCTGGCACGCACCTGTTTTAGCATGTTGCCACAACTGGCTGCCGCAACTTTGCCACAACGCCAGCCGCACGCTAACTAACTAATTAAGTTAAACTCCGAGAAAATTGGCTTAAACTTAATCAAAATGCAACATTAATCCTAGCCTCGCTTTCTTGTTCACTCGAACGGCAGAGCACAACACAACGAACGCGACACTTGTTCTCTCTAATGTCGCTTGCGGCAAGTAACGCTTAACGCAACTCCGTCTGTGACTAATGTTTTCGGCTTAAAGTGTAAGTCTAAATTTATTTAAGTCTTTTGAAAACTAACGACGCAGTGTACACAATTTGTCACGTGTTGCACATTCACGCAGCGCCACAGGTAATGGCCGTATTTGTCGTTGCGATTCGAGGAACGCAATTAAAGAGTGGGCTTTCGTTAAAATACAACTAAAAAAAACCGAATTGCTCATCAATAACTGCAGCACACATGAAATGCGCTTTAAGGTTAAAATCAACAACATCAGGGAGCTGAAAGAAAAGAAAAGAGAAGTTTTACGAGTAACTTGAGATAAGCATAAGAAGGCTATCTTAAAATTGTGCTTGGCGATCTTAACTTCAGAGTGCGAAAAGAAGGAATATTTGGTCCTACAGTCAGAAAATTCAGCCTTAACGAGTACACTTCCAGATAAGGGTTGACTTCGCCGCGGCACGGAGCGCTGTACATAGTAGTACGAGGTATCAGCACCGAAACATCAAGAAATCTACTTGGGTGTCCAATATTCAGAGAACAAGGAGTAGACAAAAGATGCACATCCTTCGTTTTGAGCTCCATGCAACATAAAAAAAAAACATCGTCTCGGATAACTGCCTTGTAATAGTTGCGACTCTATGCAATAAGAACGTCGAGAAACTGTATCACAACTGTCAGCCGAGAAATTTCATTCCCGATTCTCAATGTAGCTGAAATAAGCAGCACTTCATCGTCCGGGTATAAATGAGCAGTGGTATGCCATCTCTCAACCTATTCCTAACGCTGCGCCAAAAGTGATTCTTTACTACCGTCCACGCAGAAACAGCTGGTATAACGAAATGAGCCATGCCGCTACTGCACCGAGGATTACATAGCAACACCGGGATAGGAGGAGAGGGAGGGATATATTCAAAGAAATGAGAGGCAGAAAGACGAGAATTTGAATCACTTAGGTTGCAGCAGTAAGAAGTACAGCCTGTAACTTCTGTCAAAAATTAAGGAAGGAAGGTTTCAAGACCAGAGCTAGTTTATACAGTTAAAATGAAAATTTAGTAATAGACGTCCCGAGTATACTTGAAATATCGAGAGAACACTTCTTAATGATTTTGCCCAAATTTGACGAAGAATAATCCGGGCCAAGGCATTGGAACGAAACTCACCTCTGTTAAGTAGACCAAAACGTGATTAGAACAGCAATAAGGTGGCCTTAAGAAGAAAAATATATCTTTTTAATGCATTTACTTTTAAGGATCGTAATTAATTTTTTATTAATCTTAGTTTTTGTCTTCTTTTTAGTTAATTTTCTTGAAAAATTCAGTTTTTTTTTGTTTTAAAAAAAAACATATTGATTTTTAATTTCATTTAATTTTTAAAAATGTTTTTATTTAGTTTGCTATATTTTCATTAAATTTTTATACCCGAGCGCTCTTGTGCACAGGGTATTATAGCTTTATTCGCATAACGGTTGTTTGTAACAGCCAAAAATAATAAAGATAGATATAGACAAATGTATACATAAATGATTAGAATGAGAATAGAAGTCGCTTAAGCCATCTCTGTCCGTCGGTTGCCCAATTCGTTGAAAATTATTCAAATCGGACTAAAATTGCACGGCTTCCCGTATAACGGATATACGAAAGCACCGATATTTCAATAACGGAGGACGTTCATTTACTCCAGGTTAATACTTACAACAATCTTTTAACAATAAATAAGGATTTTATAGACTTTTGGGTAGTTTAAAGAAAGTTGGAACGACGAAAGTTGATACCTGCGCCGGATATCGGTTTCACCCGAACTTATACTTCTTTACTTGTTTGTTTAATTTTTATTTATTAGTTTCTATTGTTTTAAAAAAAGAAAATAGTATATATTTTTTAATTTAATTTAATTTTTAAAATCGGTATTGCTGCAATGCTAACACAAAGGCGCTATGAGAGATGAAAGAGATCGAATTTTAGGATTGATGACGGCGATTCCATTCCCGATGAAAACGAGGCGAGAAACTGTTTCTTTTGCGACGATCAAAGCAGAAGTGGTGATGGTGAAAGTGAACATGAAATGAGCAGTGAGCACAGACTCATATCAAAAGATGGCAAAAATACAGGGTATTCTAAAGGCGAATGGGATAAGCCCGAAGGGTGAGTGTTATAACTTTGCGACCAGAACTTATGGGATATGCGAAAGTACGCCTGCAAAAAATTGCCGATCCTCGCCTGCTGTTCCTTCCTTCAGAAAGATGATTAGTTGAGGACAGAGCACAGAGGATATGTCTTAAGTGGATTCTGAATTTCTTTCCGTATATCTTAGAGTATTGATTTTGACTGGTGTTTATCGGTAAGTGAGTTTCCTGGGTTCACTTCGGCGAGGTTTTAAGTTGTAGGCTAGATGATCGGAAGATACATTTGCTTCAATCCGAAATATGCTCGACAAATGGACGGTTCTGCTACTATAGTACAACAATCCATTTGAATGCATTATCGTCGACGAGCAATTATTAGAATTTCGCCTTCCAAATTAGAAAGGTACGGAAATTCTGACTTTACATCTGTTAGAAGGCCGGGTTTTATCTTGAAAATACATCCATATTAAGGAAAACAACCAGGTAGTTCCGGACCAGATAAAATCAGGCGGAGCGAATGTTTTTAGATATGGCAGAGAGGCTGAAAGAGGGAAATATTACCGTTGCTTGGAAGAAGAACGTATTCCTTTCTGGACATCGGAGAACCATAAAGGTACCTGCTATGCTTGCGTCGAAGAAAACAGCGACAACAAGCGATATATGCAACGAGGAAAGTGCTGCTTATCTGATTGTAAGAACATTCACTGTCGAGTTGCATCTAATGAAGAACCGTATGTAGATAAGTAGCACGTGGCGTAGAAAACTTCTACAAAGGAAGTCAACATGTGTGAATTTTAAAGTGGCATGAACGCCAAGTTACTTTAAATTTCTCAATTTAGCCACTTCTTATTTCGAAATATGACAACACTCACCTTTCCGAATACTAACCTTTACCAGTACTAACTACATAAATATTCAGAGCCTGTATTGAAATTTTGCCACACTAAATCGAATTGAACGCATTGTTTACCTTGACCAAATAGCGAAGCTTCTTCTAGAGTACCTTTATGTGTCAATTTCAAATTGCCGCAAACAGTCCAATGGACACTAGGAACAAGGTGGATGGTGGAAAAGGAGCAGAAGAGACTGTAGAAATGTTGTGGAATCATTGCCGACAGCCGACAGCCGACAGTCGAGAATCACAATGTCACACTGAATATGGCAATTATTGGTTGTTACAACAAAACAAAACATTGTGAACGCGTTATTGAAATGCCAGTCAAAGTGTCACTTCACACAGAAGCCACAAAACGCTGGAGGATGAGCGTGTGCTATATATGTATCTATGAACGTATGCAATACTCCGACTAGCGGCGATCTTGAAGTGCGGGTAATGAGTAGAGAGAAAGCCTTGAGTATGACGTATGAAGGCATACTACAAAGTAAATAAAATTCGCTATGGATATTGAAACCAGCGACGACACTGTTGCGGCGCCACTTGAATTTACCAATTTTTTCCGACGGCTATACAAAAAGCACCGAGTAGCTGTAAGCTGTGCGCTTTTGGAGATGTGAAATGCAGGCGTTTTAAAAGGTTTTCCATGTTAGTCACTGAACGTAGTGGAAAACATCGAATCGCGGTTCTGTCGGCAAATTACTCTAACTACAGAAAGTGGCAGTAGGCAGGTGATTTGCCACTTGGGCATGTGAATGTAGGAATGTACATACTATACATACTCGTATGTACTATATATATTTATGTACTATGTACATATGTTCGTGCATATTTCGAAGAGTTTTAATGTACAGATTTGGACTTTTGGCATAAAATAACACAATTAGCACAAATAAATATTTAATAACTAATTGATACTGTTTAAATGGCTTTCATTACTGGATTTGCAAACGGGTTGTTTGTTACAAACCTAAGCCTAAGAGAATCGAGATATTGTTACTAGACACGAATAAAGGCCTAGGACTGTCACTTCAGCATCGTTCCCCAAATCTTTTTGGGGAATTTATATACTGTTACACTCGCAAAAATATTTGACCGCGAAAATAAGTTTACGTGTCCTTCTTCGCCGTCAAATATTTTAAGAGTCTTTCTTCGCTGAAGTTTGTTTTTATGCGCCTTTTTTCGCGGTCAACTTTTTAGCTCGCGACTTTATTCGTGTATAGTGACGATATATGTAAATATACATATAGTAATGAATATACCAAAAATGCTCAGAATGAAAATATAAATGGATGAAATCATGTCTATTTATCCGTCTGTCTGTCCGACGATCTGTCCGTGCACACGAAAACTTCAGACAAAAATTGAGACATGTCACTGAAATTTGTTAAGTGGCTTACACTTGGTGGTATTGAAAATGGTCAAAATCGGGCCAGAATCCCAGTTTCGCAAAAATTCAAAAAGTTCGATAATTCAGTAACCACAGAAGCAAAATCACCCAAAACGTAAATTAAGAGAACTGTTTTATTCAGGAATGGGATTTCTATAAAATTTTAGAAAATACCCTGTATCAGATGGCAACCGATATTGAAGGAACTATGGAACGTAGCGAGGTAGTGCTCTGCGCCTTCGTCGACACAGAGGAGGTTTTTGATACCCGTAACACCTCACATTTTGGTGGTGGCAGGGCGCTAGAGAAGAGCAATGTACAGGCAAGTAGCTGAAAACTCTGCTACATACAAGAATAGCTGGTGGATCACTGAATTGTTATTTTACTAAGTACTGCAGATGATTCAGAGCCATACAGAGTTAGAGTAATTAGTATTAATGGCTTAAAAGCTTCTAAAAATGTGAGACATTTATTCTTATTACACATATCTTACAAATACCTGACTTTTGCTCCCAAAAGTCGGACTCCCACAATTTTCTAAAGAAATATGCCGGGTTTTTGGTATAAATGCATGTACGAAACTTTGAAACGAACGAAACTTTTTTGTCTTTTTGTGCAGAGATCTTCAGATAGTACCAATGTACTTACATATGTATTTAACTGTATATGTATTGTAAATGTATTATAATTAAATGTTTTCTTGCGTTGGAATACCTTTACTTACATATATACATACACTAGCTGACCCGACGAACTTCGTCCCGCCCAAAATTAATTTTTTTATTGAAACATTTGGTCCAACGTTTTCACCACAATTCACGTTCAAGTTTGGTTTTCGTTATGTCCGTGAAGAAGTTCTTGCGGCAACACTGATACGGTACGATGATGAATCTGTATCCTTGTATCCTATATCCTGTGTCCTTGAATCTGGAGGCAATTTCAAGATGGTCTCATTGGTCTACAGAAATCCAAGATACATAGACTTACTTCAGACGAAATATCACAAATGTCTTACATTTTTTTTTATTAGGTATTCATCAAGAATTATCTTTATTCTGTTTAGTCACAGTAAATTAAGGACCGCAATGGTTATGGTAGTAGATTTAACGGTGGTAACTTGACTACTTTGATGCCTGGTATCTCCGAATGACTTCACTTGAAAATTTTTAGCAATAGCTCGACCCCAGCGCAACCTTGCGGATCTTTTTTGCAATACTATTGCCACTACTCTTACCCCTATATATCTTTATTATGAGGCAAATCGGTTCAAAAATATTTCCCTTCATGTTACCAATACATGTTTTGAATATTAGCCAGATCGGATCGTGGTGTTTTAAGTTGTTAACCTCGTTTAGGAGGAGATCACTCACAAAAACAGGTACCCAAGAATTATATATGTATTTACAGATAGGTAAAAGTTTCAGTATGTTTGGAATGCGCCACGCCCACTTTTCTCCATGTGTATAGGATTGATACCATATCAAGTTCCAGGACTCTACCAAAATACTTCCAGAGATATGCGGTATGAAAAATTCGATTTGTATGGGAGATGCCACGCTCCCTTGATATAATGAAATTATTATCAGCCTATAACCATAAGGTGTCCACAATTTCATAGAAATCGGTACAACCATTTGTGAGATCACCTCTAATAAAAATAGGGGACTTCTCTTTATATAATTGGTATAGATAATAAGTATACGTAAATAGCCAATAGCCGATTGCTTTGCGGCGCCTTAAAACACCTTTCCAACTGTAAAACAATCATTCAATTCTATTGTATGTATAGCTATAATACGTGTACCGAATTTCAAGAAAAACGGACCATATGTAAAAATTTTTCGAATAGATCAGTCCTTGGTTCACCTATCAGAAAAAAGTATCCTATATGTTAATCTCGGCAAAAAGCTACCTGCGTGCCAAATTTCAAGCAAATCGGAC
>NW_016174825.1:0-10584 GCF_001687245.7 Rhagoletis zephyria
CTGTTTTTCGTCTTCGGCTTCGTCTTCATCTTCGTCTTCGGCTTAGGTTCCACTCTGTTTGCAACCTTAGAGTTTTCGAGAGAAAGATTCTGCGAAAAATTTGCGTGACTCTTCGCGTTAACTATGACGAATACCGCGGATGATAAACTGTTTGAACTTAACAGTGATATATGTAAATACACAGACATATTGCGGTGAATTAAAATACAGCGGCTACGCTGGCTTGGTTATGTCGTACAAATGAATAGAAACGCTCCAGCTTTGAAAGTGCTAAATTAACTGTTAGAAAGCTTTAAAGTTTGAATAACGAGGTAGTTGCTCACGCTACCTTGGCTGCACCTATCTCCAGAAAATTCTTGCCATAGTTAGTAAGCTGATGGAATCGGCAATGGTCAGTGTTTGCAACCGGCCAAAATAAAATGGGCTAGGAGTTAACCCTTCTAAAACCGAACTTGTCTTGCTCACGAAGAAAACAAAAATTCCGGAATTTCTATAACCAAAGCTAGACGAAACTAGCCTAAACCTTTCCTCCAAGGCGAAATACTTAGGGGAATTATCCTGGACTCCAAATTTTAGTGTAGGCGCAACGTGGAGGAAATAGCAAAGAAGGATCCAACAGCATATTATACCTTTAAAACTGGAGGACTGTCACCGCATATTATTCACGGTATGTAGACCACATCCGGTCGATTTTAACCAATGGAGCGCTGGCCTGGTGAAAAGTACTGGATAAAAGCAGAAATGAGAAAATACTTGGTGGAGTGCAGAGACTCGAAAGCTTCGGTATATCAGGCGCCGTGTGAAGGGCACCTCTGGAGCGGCTGAACATGGTATTTTACTTTGCGCATGCAGCAGTCTTGAAGGTAATTAAGAGAAGACAGCATAACGGAAGCAAGGCCGAGTTAGTCGTCGAAACTGATTACCTCACGTCATCTGGGGATTTTAGTCTTCAAATTGGCATAAATTTTCCTACAAAGGAAGATTCGGAAGCGGCAATTTTATCGGCGGAGGTCTATCTCCTACGGGATAGCAAGTCTCAGGAAATGTCACTATATCCATTGGCAACCATGCGGCATTAAAAACATTAGGTTCCAAGTTAGTAAAATCGAAAGTCGGAAATATCGCTGGCTTCAATGAGTCAAAACCTCACTCTGCTGGGTTCATCGACGTAGCAATATCGCATGGAACGAAATAGCCGATGAGATGGAAAAATAGGAATCGATTCACCAATTCCTGTGTCAACGTCTCGCAAGGCATTTTAAGCATTTGGGATCATGATTTTCAATAGTTTAGGGGAGACAGCGGAAATGAAAATATCAGAGCTCTACAGCTTCATACGGGAGGTAAATGGTTTAATAGGCACCACACTAACGATAAGGAATAACTTTGGTTAGAAGGATGTGCCTCCTCCTGGCATTCATAGAGGGCATTCATTGGAATTTTTTAACTTTAGTTAGTGATATAAAAATAGAACTAATATTTATCAACATCAATTAAGTTAGCCAGGCACATACTATATTATATCACATTGAAATTATATAAGTATTGTACTAAACGCTATAAAAAAAGATAAAAAAGGGGCTTTACTGTTTCACGGTTACAATAATTTCGCGTTCAATTGTTATTGACACTGAAAACTGACAATAATAACAACAATTACGTAAACGACGAAACAAATTATAAACGTTTCGGTGCATAATTATCCGGTAATTACAGTGAATTTGTCATTCAGTGGATGTACCTATTACTATTTGTTCATATCTTCGAAGAAACATGAGTACTAGTGATTAGCGTGTACTTGTTTTTGTGATTTACATGCACCTCAATTTTGGCTCGTGTGAGCACTAAAATTTTCATTTATACCTAGTATTTACATTTTCCACGTGCGGTGCTCGCATCAGTGTTGGGAAATGAAATTCTTCCTTCAATACGAAATCTATACAAAAACTGTACTTTTCGACTGTAAATTGTATCGACTTTTTAATTTGCTCATACATTTTCTTAGTACTTGCATACATAGATTCCCTTCAGGGCCCATGATTTAAAGGTATTCATGGGAAAGTTTATGTAAGTACATTTACATATTTTATACTTTTATGGGTATGTGTATGCACATATTTAAAGGCACACTTCTTAACAAACAAATTTTCTTTTTTGAGTTATTATGAATGGATAAAAGAGACCTATTCTTTGAATTCAGTACTAAAACTTTACACGTACATATTGACAAGATTGGCCACTTGTCTTAAAGTTATTTAATTTTACTTATTTGTTCATAAAAATTCAGTTTATACTTTAACAAAACCCGTATAAAACCAAGGTTCAATATTTGCGCAATATTAAAAAATCAACAAACTTTCGTAAAAATTTCGTGCTTTTTAATTAGAGTTCCTAGAAATACATATTTTGGGTATACAGCTTTGTAGCCCAATCAATTTAAATAAAGTGCAAGTTTAAAATAGCTGCTACTTATCGTTGATTTTTAACATTTTTTTTTGTTTGTTTGATGATGGTGTTGCTCATTTTGTTCATTAAAAAAAATCGTCGAACATACTTAGATAATATGCAAGAAAATGACCGATATCGTAAAAAAAAATACCACACATCAACGGCAAATCTCAGCTACTTTAAACTTGCACCACAGTATATAAGTAATAAACCTTGTCGCAGTTTTTCACCAATTGGTCCCCGAGGAGTACTTTCGTTTTGCGCGCACGGCAACAGTGTGGGGAATTTCGGTTCATGATTGGAAAAAGGTCTTTTTGAGGATAAAATATATATAATTGTGTTATTTATGAACAAAATGTAGGTTAAGTATAGTAGCAATGCTTAATTAAGAATAATATTAATAGTTAAGTACATAATTAACACTTGTGTTTCTATAAACTGGAAACTCGTATCGTTTTTTTTTTTAAAAAAAAACGTGAATTCATCATTTCCGAATATATTTAAGTCTTTATTAAAAAAAAACAAGGTTAGTTTAGTTAAAGAGACTCAAATGACTGCCAGCGCATCCGCCCAGACAGCTCATTAAGCACACCCAAGTTTGAGCGAAACTCCTCAAAAATACTTAACATCAAAGTATAGAATGTCAAAAATATGAAACATACACACATACAATAGCAATTGCCATGAAATGTTACCGTATAAATTCAGGACACGCATTTGCTTGGAGACTGCGTTGGTTATGTTGGTCATAAGTTCAAATTTCAATTGTCCATTACACGGAGCTGCTCCAACATGATGAGGATATTTTAGTAACCGATTAATCGATTATTGATTTTTTTTGCCATCACTAGGTTTATTATTGTATATACTGTGCTTGCACTTTATTATACTAAAATTGAATGAGCTAAAAAACTGCAAAATATCACACAAGAAAATGAAATAGAAAGCTAGAAATTTTTACAAAAGTTTGTAATTTTTTTTATGTTACTTTCGTACAGTTTTTGTTAGGGCGATAAACTATATATTTTTATAAACAAATAACTAAAATTAAAAATAATAAAATAAATAGTCAAATCTAGTCAATATGTGAGTGTCATAAAGTTACGATATTTAAGAACATCTCTTTCTTAATTAATGATGAAACTGTTTCTATATGCAGCTGATTTCGAGATTTTGTTTTAGTAAGATTTCTAAACATACAAAGGCAAAAACGAGAAGGCGAAAACAAAAATTTAATAATAAAAAAATTACCGCAGTGAGTTTTCAGAGCTATATATTTATAGTATTCATCACAAAATTGTACTACAAACTACTACTATATTGTAAATTGAATAGTATCAAAAAAGTACAATTGTACCAAAAATGCCAACACTGGCTCGCTTTAGTTATAAGCAGGAAATAGCCCTGTTCGCGTACGCACTATCCAGTAAATCCAGTACTAATTTTACTGGTTTTTTACTGGATGTCGTTTTCGTACGCAAAAACTTGCAAGAAACTAACAAAAGAGGGGAAATTGAGAGAGCAAAAATGACAGCTGAACTTGCAAGTTTTACTGGATAAATTTTTACTGGCAACTATTTGCTAGTAAGAAAAACAGCTGATGACATGATGCTTAGTGTAATTCATATTAACAAAATAATTGTTTGTGGTGCTTTTAGAGTTGAAATTGACAAAATAAACCTATTTAAATATAAAATAAGATGGAAAATACTAGTTTTCTAAGAAAATTGCATCGAAATTTAACAAATTAATTAGCTGTTCATAAAACTAGCAACTTCTTGCTGGTTTTGCGTGTTCGTACTTTCTTCATATATGTAATACTGTATTACATATATGACTTTCTTGCATATTTCACTCATTGGGAGTAAATATTGACTTACTCTCCGAAATTTGGTTACTGGCAAGTTACTGGATATTTTTTGGTGGAGAATACGAAAACACAACCATTATCGTTCGTTCAACATTCAGCCATGGGAGAAACAGTGTAGTAAGGGAGGCAGCGAAAACGAGGAAAAGAGGGGCAGAGATTCATAGCGCTGGAAAATCGTTTTATAACTGGCGAAAATAGCAGACGACAAAACACAGTTAACCTAATGGGCGAACAACTGTAATGAAAGTGGAGACATAAAATATTGGCAATGATTGAGGTACAGTGGCACAAATCAGATAATGCTTGTTGTACTTTTAGAATAAAGTTGAAATTATTATTTATTTTCGTAGCATCATATTTTTTTCTAGAATTTATTACTGTTAAAGTACTAAAAATGCACATTTCTTATGTTATGTCATTATCCACAATTGCACGAATTGTGCAGTGAACTGGAAAATAGTGGGCAAAGAAAAAAAATTGAAACGCTTTCAAATGATTTTATGCCTATTTAGCGTAAGTATGTACACTATACACAATTGTAGATACCCAATTGGAAAGGGACACCTGTCGTCAAGTAAGCTGCGTAAGCCGGCATTGAAAATAGTACTTACAAATATACATAGGTACTAACTGACATCACCTCAGCGCTTTAAAACAAATTTAGAGCTGTCTTGGCGCTTACCCAAGGCACAATGAATAGGTAAAAGCGCCAGAGCGTTAGGTTAAGTTAAGTTGCCATAATGAGGCTTTAAGTCCGAGATATGTTCTCGCGGCGAGCAAAGAGCATCGAGCAAAGCGTCGATAACAAACGTGCATACATATATGTATGTTTCAATGGGAACACGCATGACATTAGCAGACAGTGAAGTATGTAATGCTAGAAAAATCAATTTTGTTATCTAGACTTAAGTTCCGTAAATGAAAGTGTGTTAATGTCATCATTGGTCCGGCGCGCGAACGCGGACGGCCGTGGTCTTATTTCCTTTTAAAGCTGTATAGCTGTGTTAAAGGTAACAAAATGAACGGACATAACGTCAATTGACACTATTTGACTATATTAAAATCAATTGACCTTATTACCTTTTCAAAAGAGACGCGACGGTGCGCGACGTGGCCGCCGCGAAGCTACGCAAATTTAATTGAAAGATTGATCTGAATAGCAGAAGGTAAATAAATGTAAATATTGTCGCTTAATTTCCGCTGACCTCTCCAAAGGCTTGTCAAAGGCTTTCAAATAACAAACAAGAAGTTGTTAAGTGTTTGACCGAGTTTCTCCACAAATCTATAAATAGTATGCCTTTTGATGTTTTTTCTCTAAATAGATGGATCTACAATTTTACGCCGGCTCCGTTCGACAAATGCTCTAAAGTATGCATCGAACCTGAATCACATGCTTAGTGATAATACACACATCTACGTACTAACACTCGGCTACTGCGACCGCCAGGCCAGAAGTTTTGAAACAGCTAAGTATCTCGTATTTCTAAGATCTTCTAGAATCTGGAGTTATGTACCATGTTATTCCAACTTAAGCTGCTTTTACACAGGTTGATTTCTGTCGACTGGAAAATCGACTAGCCAAAGCATTTACACTTCATTGTCTTCGAGCGCACGAGTATTTTCCTAAAGGGTAGCACAATGTACATACATGCCCATTATTTTCTTTTGTTTTTTTTTTCGTTGCTCAGGTGGGTGGGCACAAATATTACGAATACAAATGGAAAATTAGTGGCATCGATTTTGTGAGTCGGTCAAGGTCAGTTATTCATGGTTGAGAGTTGAATAAAACATCGTAATTTAATGGAGGGTTATTTATTCACCTATTCAATTTTGATTATTCTCTAAACTTATAAAATTAAAATAGGTATAAGTTCACTTTGTATACATACACATATTTATGGTGGAAGATTAATGGGAAGGGGTGCGAAACTTTCTAAATGAATCATCAAATATACTATAACTGATTAAAAAAATAATGCTTTCTAATTTTTTGCCAACTTTACGCCTATTTTTTTTAACAGATCTGCATATTACATGAAGACCTAAAAAGGAGTGACCCACTTTGAGAATTAAAAAATCAACACCACTCAAAGCGAGTTTTTAGCTTATTGAATATAAGAAAACAAACAGAAAAAATGAGGATTGAAAAGAAGCATAGCTACCAGAATTTAGTGATCCATTTCGATAGCACGACGCGCAGTATTGCGTTATCATATATCTGTGTAAACAACTTGTAAATCTACTGCGATTTCAATGAAATTGGTTTATGAAGTATAGCAAGGATTGGCCCACTGCCACGCCTACAACCTAACTGGGCGGAAATGCTAAGTGTGATCCAATTTCGATGAAATTTGGTTTACACGTTTCTTACTAAAAAAAACATAAATCCGGCATATGGTGAAATTTGGCCAATTGCCAGGCCGAAACCATGTAGAAGGTTTTAAATGTTTCCTTTATCTAAACCTGAAATCATTATGCAATGAACTTTTTCAAAGTTTTAAACGCATATTTTTGCTGTTCTGGCATCACGGCATCCATTTCCATGGTCATATGAAACGAAAAACATATTTAAAAACATTTAAGTTTTAAAGTTTAACTATTTTTGTTAAAAAACAGAAAATAATCAAAGATTTTACTTTTAAGATCATTTTAAATGTCTGCATGAATTAAAAATTACTTTGAGCTCCAAACCGTCCTTCGAAAGTAAAATGTTTTTTTTTTTTAACCTAAAAGCAGCATGTAAATACGTTTTTTTTTGCGTATTAGAACATTTGTATGTACATATGTCACTGTTGGTAGTTATATCTAAAAGTTATCAGTATAAGCTGTCAGCCTGAAGATCCAACGAAAAATTACACTTGAACACTTGACTACAGGAGATACTTTGGAGTCCGTAAGCAATGGAAATACCCTTTGACGAAAAAAATCATGCTCTACAAATTTATCCATCATAACCCTCCCACACACAGAAACATGGACGATTGCGGACAGTGTTCAGAAGGCTTTTGAGAGCTTTCGGGAGAACTAAGTATTTTGCGACAAATCCATGGCCTGTTCACGTGGGTGACGGGTATCGGAGAAGAATATATAATGTCATTGTCATTGTCATATGCAAATAAAAACAAGTAAGGAGAATGCTGTATTCGACTATGCCGAAGGCTTTATACCATTTAGGAACATCAGAAAATTTAGTGCATTTACCATCAGTTGTTTAGTACAACATAAGAAACGTAAAAACTTATACTTGCGGACATATGTACATATGTATGTGAGGAGGCAGTGTAAAAGAAGAGAACGCTACGAATAGCACGAAGAAGTCAGAAGTCGTTAGCGTTCACAACAAAATCTATCTTAACTCTTTATATTTTACGAAATTGATATTACTCAATAAACATCAGCTAACATACATATCTGAATAATAAGTGGCATGAGAAGATCTTGTTTGATTAACTAAAAAAAAAGCTTACGAAATTGGTCACGAAGGTTTTAGACTTTTAAAATAAAACCTCATATCTGAACATTTAGTGGTATGACAGCCATATGTTGTGGTGACTCGATCTCCGTTATTTTCTTTCTAATCCCTCTTTTGATATCTATATATATAATACGCGAAGGCTTTTTTTGTGCAGCATAAAAGATCTGCACCGTTCGTTCGAGTTTCAGAAATGGGGTGCCAAATTAAAGCGCTTGGCCTGTAGATGTGCAAACTGGTTTTATTTTTTCGAAAGGAGTTGCCACCTCTTAAATAATTAAACTCAAGGTATTTACTACTCAATGCCCTCAGATCCGCACCGTCCGTTCGATTTTCAAAAGTGAGTTACCAAATTAAAGGGCTTAGGGTGTGAATGTTCAATAAGGTTTTACTTTTTCGAAAAAAGTTGCAACCTGTTAAGAAATTAAGCTCAAATTAATTAAAAACTTAAATCAATTGTTAAATATGGGTATCAATCGAAATGGTTTTATAAAGGCTTTATAACTTAACTACGTACAGGACGGTTGCCACATGTTAAAAAAATGTAATTCAATTTTAGTTAAAGGAATTTGGTAAGTGAATAAGGTATCGCTATATGGTTGTCATACAAAAGAGGTTTACGAAGGTAGTGGTTTGGAAATATTTTGAATAGGGTTGCCACCTATTCAAGAAGTCTAATTGAACTATTTTGTACCCAAGTTATATGAAATATTAACGATGTATGTCAAATGAAAGAGCTTCAAGAAATACTTAGTTTGACAATTTAGAACATTTTTGATGTGTTTGAGGGTTGCCCCAGTTTAAAGGGCTAAACTAAAATTATTTAATAAGTTAAATCAATTACTAACCGATGGTTATCAATAGAAATCGGTTTAAAATTCTTTATTTAAGAACTATATTTGGGAGGTTTGCCACTTGTTTAAAAATAAATTTCCGCTTAATTCATCAGTTACTTGAAATATTTATAACAATGTCAGACGAAATATATTTAATGAAATTTTAGTTCGAAAATAAGTTCTAAGAGGGTTGTCGCCTGTTTTGAAAGTGGTATTTCGTTTAATTAAACATAAGTTACATGAAATATTAAAATATGGTTATCAAAAGAACGAGTGTTAAGAAATCTTTGAATTGAACATTTGTTTTTTTTTTTTTTGTTGAAAAAAATAAGCTCAAATTATTTAATAAGTTAAATGGATTGTCAAAAGATGGGTATCAATCGAAATGGGTTTGAAAATAATTTATTTCTAAACTGTATTTAGGAGAGTTGCCATGTGCTTAAAAAAATTAAATTCAACTTAATTCATCAGTTAATTGAAATATGTATGGCAATGCCAGGCGAAAGATTTTAGTTTGAAAATACTTTTAAAGGGGTTGCCACCTGTTTGAAAAGTCGAATTTGTTTCACTTATATGAAAGATGCATAAAAGAAATATCGAAATATTAGTATCAAACGAAAGACTTTTGAGAAAACTTTAGGCTTATAATATTTTTAATTAGAGCTTTCATCTATTTTTTTTTTTTTGAAGGTTATCACATCTGCACCATTATTTCGAATTTCCAAAATGAGAAGTCAAATTAAAGAACTGGGATTGTACATAGATGTGCACAGGTTTTATTTTTTGAAGTTACAGGGAAATTTGAAATTTGATGAAATGAAAATCGACACCATGCGAGACCTCTCATCACTGAGGAATGGTTTAGATTAATCATTAGGAATATTTTTAAGGTTTCTGAATAGGGTTTCACCTGCTTATAAAATTTAATTAAATGTTGGCGTTTTGACGCCATGCGGGTTCACTAGTTAAATGAAATAAGTGCGAAATATTATACATATTTCTACCTGCTTAAATGGAGGAGTTATTTACGCAAAATCTCAAAACTGAAAAATCAGTTGTATGGGAGCTAAATGTTGTAATGGTCCGATTTTGCAGGCTCCGACAAATGATTATTACATTATAACAAGTAATTTTTGAGCAAAAAAACAAAACCGCCTTTAAATCTCATATACAAATTTAAGATTATCGTTAATTTCTTCACGATCCAATTATCGGATCTAAATAAAATTAGTCTGGGACCACCCTTTAGGTATCACCTTTCTGATGAAAAAAGAATTATCGAAATTGGTTAACGTGGTATTCCGACGAACTGATAACCGCCTCCTTTTTTTATGTCGGTTAAAAAGACACCTTCTTATCAAATATCAGGCGAATATCTCGACGTACACACGGACATAGATAAGTAAAAGCATCGACGAACACAGATTAAGGAAACTATCAAAGTTGTTCACATAGCAGCAAAGATGGTGGAACTCATGAAGCTCTATGTATGCAAACTTGTCTTAATTGGAAACTACGATTAGGATTCTTATATTAGCACTTACTACTAAACACGAAATGAGTTCAAAATATGAAAGATTTATAAACTTTGTATGCCATCTGGTTGGAGCTTCGGAGCTTGGTTTATTTTCAGGAAAGGAGGAATGACATGAATGCGCGAGGAAAATACCAGACAGAAGGCTTGGGGACTTGAATGAAAATATTATAGACCTAGAGGCTTGCAGCGCATGGAAAAACCTAAGCCGATTCGAACAATATTCCAAAAAGTCTGAACTCTATCAGATTGTAAACTGTAAGATGAAACATTAGGAACTAGCGTGGTATCTCTTAAATGAAAATACGATACCTCAGAGCAATTTTTTATGGAATGGCGTACGCTAAGACTGCCCTGGTCCTCGAATCTGGTGATACGAGAAATTTAGGTACAGAAACTGGTGGCTACATGGCCGTAGATTACG
>NW_016174826.1:0-10583 GCF_001687245.7 Rhagoletis zephyria
TAGTAAGTCTATTCATGATGAAATGTCAAAGCATACTGAGCATCTTTCTCTTTGACACCATGTCTGAAATCCCACGTGATCTGTCAAATACTAATGCATGAAAATCCTAACCTCAAAAAAATCACCCGTTACATAAAAAAGTATCAATTATTAAATAAATAAAAAAGAAATATGGCCAATACTGGTCAAGAAAAGGAGTTTCTATTATTGCCCTCAGTGCAAATTATACATACCGAAAATCCCGGGATTATTTGCAAAGGATCGCGGAATTTTTGGGACCTAAAAAAGGTCGGGATCCCGGCATTAACATTTCTAATATGTACACTATGTTTTTGCACTACAACTCATTCAAGTGAACTTATGTTAGAAAAACTTGCAGCCCCTACGCACGCTTACACGTGTCACGCTATGAACCAAACCCCGCTACATCCGGTCCTACCACAATGATTACTACATTGAAACGGAGATTCCGGCAATTCCTCCACCTGTTGTAAAATGCTACCCTTGTGTATACATATGTATGTACCTCGGTATGTGTAAGTATGCTTACATTAACATCACTCATTCTGGTTGACTAGAAAGCACACATCTATCAACAGTAGCTGACGTGGTGGGCAGGAGACGTGCTTTCGTCATCACTTGCTCCCCGAAACTTGTGCCAAGTCAATTTCCTCTCTTGTGGCACCCGGTAAAGCACAACGTATGGCTTTTCATTCACGGAAACAAAATACCGTTTTATGAATGAAATTCTTACGTAAGCACGGCCACCCCATCAATTACATTGTTGCTGCAAATTATTTATATATACATATACACATACATCATAGCTTATGCATACTTATACATGTACATATGTTCGGGTATGTATTTGTGTTTGGGTCTGTATTTGCAGTAACGATTGTTATGATAATGATGACGTTGGTAACGGGATGAGGTAATAGTAAATTTATTGTGCGAGTTTTAGATAGGCGCAATTGAAAGCTCAATCGATTTTTACGGTCCCAGTTGGGAAATGCTAAAACTCTGTGCTCGTTAGTCAAAGTTCATGTTGAGAGAGGGAGAGGTTCTAACGGCAAAAAAACTGACAAGTAACGCTTTTAAAAATAAAATTTGTTTGGTGTACATATTTTGACTTACATATATATACATAATGTACATGTTTAGATATTTATGCTTCGTATATTATGTATAAAAATAGACAATTTAACATTCGTTTATACTATTTACATACACCAGTTTAGCGATTTTGATATTTTACTTACTTAATGAAGATTATGTATTTACTGGCGATACATTGAAATTCCCCTTCATTATGGTGGGGAAGTGCGTAAGACCGTCTTACCTGAAATCAAAAACAAAAGAACCGTAACCGTAAACAGTTTTTGAGGAAATGCCTCGTAACTGCGTGAACCTCTTAAATAAACCGATTTTCCATAAAAAATGAAGTAAGTTTACGAGGTTTACATGGTTACGAGGCATTTACGCGATTAACTGAATTATCCTATTTTAAAGTTCTTTAAATCCAAAGACCCTTGCATGCAATACATACATATCGTCGTTTAAAGTACAAAACCGCGATCGTCATACTGCAAAACCGCGTAACTGACAATTGCTGCCAAAAATGGGATTTGGTCGCACAAGCTCTTGGCTCAATCCTTATCCATTCGTCCTGAAATATACCAGCCAGAAATGCGATTGCTTTATAAAAAAAGAGAACAATTTTGAAATATGAGTGTTCTTACTCTCTGGAAAATAATTTATGCAACCTCGCATAGGCGGTTTTGTACTTTAAACGACGATATATACATATATGTACATCTATAGAAAGTAGTATACATATGTATATGTTTTCACACTCGCTTTTGAGGCCCGATGTTGTTTATAGGCAGGAACGGATTTTATGGAAATCTCCATTTTTCTGCTAAAGAGATATAGTATATTCGATTAAGAATGTCCAGGATTTAGCTTTCCCTTGTTCCATATATACACATTTGGTGGAGGTTTGCCATTGCCTGCCAAGGGGCGACCGCTGTTAAGAAAAAACCTTTTTTCCAATTTTTTTTGGCGTTGTTGCTTTGACCAGGGCTTGAACCCAGGTCCTTCGGAGTGGAAGCGCGCACTGCTTACCACTACACCACAGTGGCCGCCACTCGAGAAAGTCCTTATTCCTGATAATATGAGAATAATATGAGCTTCAAACATTCCATATTTAAACTGGGCGCCACTTGTAGGGATGAAACGGTACGAGTAAATACAAGTATATACTCGATACTTTTCGTTCGACACCAAGTAATTTTGGTATCGATACTTTTGAACCAATACTGAGTAGATTATCGAAAAAGAAATAATCGTGTCGAAAGCCGACACCAAGGCGAATTTTCTTTCGGAATTTTTTCTCCACTTATATGAATCACCCTATGCTTTTGGCTGTTTAAACGAGAGCGACCTTCAAGTATTGAATATGTTAATTATTTTTTCTTGAAACCAATATGCGAAGAGCTTTTTTAAGACATATTGTTGCTGTTCCTGCATCAGGGAATCTGTTTCCATGGTCGCAAAAACCCTAAATTTTTTTAAAGTTCATTGCACGCTGCTCACAAGTTTAAAGAATAAAAATCAAAAGATTTTCCTTTTGAAGGTCGGTCTTGAGGTCAAGATAACTTTTCATTTAATTAGACCTTTAAAATGACTTTCAAAAGTAAAATTTAGTTTTTTTTACCTGAAAAGGCTTGTAATAAACTTTTTAAAATGAAATGCTTTTTCGATTCTTGCAACAAAGGAAATGGATTCCTTGATGTACGAACAACAAAAATATGGGTTTAAATTAAAAACTTCCTTGCATACTGGTTTCATGTCAAAAAAGGAAACAATTTAAATCATCTATTTTTGAATGCAATTTTAAAGGTGAAGGTAATTAATTATTCTACCAAATCAGACTATTTTTAATGGATTCCCCATCCCAAACACACACCGTTACATTTACTTCGCTATCTCTTCTTGTTCGATTTTGTCTTTTTTCCTAAAATAGAACACTGTGCGGCGCATACACACTCCAACGTACAGAGTAACTCCATTACTCTTCGCGCGGAAAGCATTATCGGACAATATTAAAGGTGGTGGAGACTAGCTCTGTTATTCAAAAACAGAAGCAAAGGAGAAAAGAGTAGGTTGCAAAGCAAAAGCGGATGACAAAAAAAATTATCTTAGAAAAAACTAAAATGTTCAACGTAGCCCAGCCCTGAAATTTCGTAAATAAATTTAAGCTTTCTAAGAACTCACCATATAAAATCCGTTACTTTTTTACTATAAGAGATACACCTGGGATTTTTTCAACTTACAAACCAAGGTACAATACAGTGAAACCCCCCCCCCCCGCTTAAGTACGTAACCCGCTTAAGTAACCAACATTTTTGGACACCGTGAATTTTTTAATATCAGAAGAAAATCCCTCTCTTAAGTACCTCCCCGCTTATTTACCCAACCCGCCTAAGTACCCCAATTTTTCGTGCCCCATTTGCAATTTTACTTATAATTTCCCCCTTTTAAGTGCTCTTTTAAAATTCCTTAAAATATTTGCGAATTTTCAAATTCAGTAGTAGCTCTACACACCTTCGGTAAAAAAATTGAAAAAAATCAACGGTAACTTTTAGACACTTGAAACTTGCACATTATTACACTAAAATTGAATGGGCTATAAAACTGTATACTTACAAAACACTTCTGAGAAAAAAGTTTGAAACTATGATGCATTTTTTTTAAGTGATCTACAAAATCTTAAGCTTAGGTTTACATATATGGTATTTATTAGGGGATGAACTGCATTTTAATTGATTTAAAACCCTTAAAAATTAATAAAGAAACATAAGTGGCAAACAATATCATTTTGAATTTGGTACAAAATGATATGTCCAACTTTGACTTTTTAAACAATTTAATTCTTGTAAAATGACATAACATTGCACTAAATATTTTTTAATAAAGTTTTTCTTTACTTGTTATGTGTTTAAATAATGCTACGATTAGGTTTTAAACTATGCATACTTCATTAAATGTTGTTATTCAAGTATTTATGTAAGTTAACAAGAAGATGTAACTACATCAGTAATTATGTTCGCTTAAGTACCCGCGTCGAGGTACTTAAGCGGGTTCTTTTAAGTGCCCAACCCGCCTAAGTACCTCAAAAAGCTGATATATTCCTATGAACAAAAATTAAATTGGACTTCCCCACCCGCCGAAATAGAACATCAAACATGAATATGGGCCCAACTCACGGTTCTAAGGTTAACCGAGTTTCACTTCTTGTAAACTTTTCCAAGGTATTATCATTAAACATATCGTTTCACTATGTTATGTTGTTTTATTTATTTTCAGTTTTTACATTATTAATTTTTATTGTTCGGAGTTTAGGATTCGCCGAGGATTATTAATTTATTAAAAAAAAATTAAATTAAATGTAATCCAGTTCATACGGAATACCTTCATAGCCAAAAGTACCGAAACGAGTAGGTATCGATACTTCAGAACCGATATTTTTCGGGTATCGATACTTTCTTACGATACTACTTCCAAGTGAAGGTATCGATACCTGCATGGTATCATTTCATCCCTAGCCACTTGTATTAACGTCGAGCGCACGTTTAGTACATTCAAGGCTTTTCTTTGCGAAAATCGAATGAAAATGCTGCCAGAAAACTCCAAATGGAATCTTGTGGTTCAATTTTACTACAACTATATAGATTAAAAATTTGTGAGTTAAAAACTGGAAAGGAGAAAATAGTCAAAGATCCAACGTATACATTTTTCATATAATGAAACTAGTTCATAATTTTTTTTTCTCTTTTTACTTGTATAATAAACATTACCAAAATCATTTTTTTGATTATTTTTCGTTTTTGTTGCCTTTTTTGCGAATTCTAGTGCCTTTTCCAGCCTATTTCGCTGTTTCTTTTGCCTTTTTTATAAGTTTTTAGGTCCTAAAAATCCGTTCCCTGCTTATAGGCAACATCGATTTTTGTTTATAAATCTTGTTGTTTGAAATATTTTTTAACGTAGTGGATATTCGCCGAAACTTCCGGTCGAATAATTTTTTTTTATTGGAATAAATAATTTAATTGGCATAGTAACACAATCATTGCTCACATTTTAGCCCGGTGATGGAAATCGCTTAGGCGGTTACAGCGCCAAAAAAGAAGAAGAAGATGGATCTGGCGACGGCGAGAGCGTTTTTGAATTTAAATTCTTCTGGATGATTAGTCGATATTGTCTGATTGAATATATTAATACGGATATTTCTACAAAATCTAATGTTTCTTTGCAAAATATGTAGTTCTGTGAATAAGTAAATTCAATGAACTAGTGGACAATAATGCAGGAAAGAATCTTGTTGTTGTGGAAGGAGAAAGCGATTGCAGTTTTGATACGCACGATACTAATGAAGACGCTCCCAAAATTGGTCCAAATACGAGTCACTTACAACCATTAGATTCACCTCAAGTAATGAATTATTCCACTCCAGAAACTTCCCAATTTTTAGAAGATAGTGCTTCAAGTGAGGAAGAAATCCCAATACCCGATTCAACGTTGATAAGCCGCAAAAGAAAACGCTCCAATATCCTTGAGTCATCTTTTGAAGCAGAAGAAAATGTGTTATGCTCGTGGACCTTCGTCTACAAAAAATATTTTAAGCGAAATAAAAGCATTGGCAGCGTTCAAACCAAGAGGACGACCTAAAGGTTATAAAAACCTAGTCATTGGTTTGCCAAAAAAAAAAACAGGTAAAAGGGCCAAAGATGATTAAAAAATGAGAAACCGAATTTTCAATCAATAAAAGTCGTGTTTTTGGTGTCAAATCTGTCAAGTAGAATCGCAAAACGAAGGCCGACACAATTTGTGCTAGCCTATTTATGTACATATACATGATATTTTGTGCGAATTAAATAAACACTTATGCTATCTTACTGACAAAAATGCGTATTCTTTTAAGACATATTTTAATTTTGCCCGTTAATTAAACGTAAAGTGCTTTACGCTATAGCCTATCGGAAATAAATGTTAAAAACTGTCCAAAATTGTACAACATTACTTTCATAACATCACGGTATTCGATAAACTGTTAGAGAAAATAACTCAATAAGAAAGTAAAATATTTTTTATACATATCGATATTCATCCGGAAAAGTAAAACTAAAATAAGCACTCAAACGATTTAAAACAACTTATGAATTGAGCAAATCTTTCCAATGACAAAAAAGAAAATTCCGGACGAATAACTAATCAATAATAATCCGGTTGTTCCGTTGCAATAAGAAATAATAAGCATTCGTCCGGAAGTTCCAGATGATTACAGACAGCCTTTTTTAACAGTTTATTTTCAGTGATACTACTTTAGAATGTTGTGAAGCAACAAGCTGAACCTCAAGCCATAATTATGGAACCAATTAGATTTTAGCTTCTTTTCGCTGTGCCTACTTGAACGCAACATAAATGTTGCTAAAAGTGGTTTTGCAACATATTGAAAAATATAAATAATAAATTATACTTTTTTAACAAATGTTATAGGTTATACAATTTAATAAAGAAACTGAAACACCTTGAAAAATGGTTTTGGTATTAGTTAGAAACCTTAGACCTAACCCAGAAAACTTTGTATGTGGCATTTCATAATGGTCAAACCAGAGATCATATACGTTTAAGATTTATACCAGTTCATATTTAAGGATCAGCCAACAATAACATGGTTTTGGTCCCACCTTCAAAGGGATATATATCTCCATTTTCAAACAAACCAGTCGCTATTTCGATCTTTCTTTTAGTAAATCTATTGAAAGCTATTAAAATGTACATATATGGCCATTATGTTCTCATTTGGCTTATTGTAAATGTTTAAAACTTTTAAAATTAGCCTAGCATAATCTGCCATAGACGTCCCAAGTCCGGTTTGAGAAAAGAGGAGGGGTGGCACAATGGGCAGCTTGAGGATGACGAGAAGAACTCCCTCGGTGAAACCCATTTGTACCCGTTCCCAAACTAAGGTAATTGAAAGCGAACCGATGGTTGAATGGTGCTGGGAAATGAAACATCACAAGGGAGCACTGGGGGGCGGACCGACACCTTCTTCCTATTTCAAAAAAAAACCTCATAGATGAAATAATAAATACATCTCAGAGTCAGAGGAACTCTCTCTACCCCGCTCACCCCCTAGGTCTGAGAATGACCTTGAGCAGAGACTTAATGCCTCACTCAGGTTAAACTCACCTGGTTCTACCACCACTTCTGCTCCAGGTGATCAGGGACTCGAACCAATTATGGAGGGCGATACTCAGGATCCCGGCACTCAGGTATCTATGAACTCTAGTGCCGAAGGAACAGCAGAAAACCGGAAGAAGTTCGCGTACTTCACCGGAGCCCAGAAGCGCAGAATACGTGCTTTGATCAGGGATGCCATTGAACCTACCAAAAGCGAAAGAGATGCAGAGAGAGCGCTACAGGAAGGTCAAGCAGCTAAGGGCCAACGACGCAACAAAAGGGGGACCTAGCTCCTCAAAGCAGGGGCACCTGCTTCTCGCCCAACGATCTTCGACAGACAGCAAAGAAGGCTAAGGCCTCCCATAAAACCACTGTTTCAGTGGAAGCAGTTGCAAATCCAGGTGTTCAGGACAATGAACCCGGCATGTTTAAGCAGGTGTCCACAGACACATCACAGCGGCATGCAAGGTAGCCATCACGCATGCCAAACACCCGGATGCCAATCTAAGCGAGGAGGAAATCTCACTGATAAAGAAAAGTCTGCTGGCAAAGCCAAAAACCTCACCGCGAGTCTTGGCTTTAGTGTGGTACGCGACGTTTGGCTTTCGCTCACTTGCCACAACAAGGAGATAAGAGATTGGCTCGTTGCTGTGCCAGCTGTTCTTAAGCCGTTCCCAGACGCAGATCTGAATGAGTCACAGGGCAATGATATTCCCAAGACCTTTGTCGGCGTTGCTTACGTGCCACCTGATGATTTTTTACCGGCGGACCATGTTATGAAGCGCCTAGCTACACAAAACGTGGCATAAACTTTGCTGGCTGGCGCTTTCTAAAGTCTTACAAGGATAAGAAAGGGGGAGAGACTGGAACTTTCTCCGTGGACGAGAAGTCAACTAAACTTTGGCTGGATCTCCCTACGCATAAAGGGGGACGGGGCGACAGCAAGTCACTTAGCGCACATAAACAGCCAAGGCATCTCGCAAGACCCACTGCACGGAAGTCCACGGTGCTCCGGACGGTTTTTGGCGATATTTGAGGTTATATAATATAAACATCAAATTTTTTTGCGCATTTCTACTTAGGGCATCATTTTCGTTTATTTCGATTCGATCTTTTTTTTCGAGATATACCAGCTTTAATAGGCAGTACTTCGGTTCGACGTCATAAGCATGAGTCATCATAGCATGTGTAGAGGCTATTGTATTGATTTATATATGTAAATATTGTTAAATTTTTGCTTTTGTTATATACAAACCGTTATGAAAAAAGCATCCTTTTATTCAAAAATATTTGGTGCTTTTAGTGTGGTAAAACGCTTTTTTCACAAGTTTTTGGTGCTTTTTGAAAATCAAAAGTTGGCAACACTGCTGATCACGCTGGTGTCGGTGGCGAGAGCGCAAAACCTCCCACAGTTTCCTCTACCTTGGAGGTGTCTCAGCCACCAAAGGCAAGCAAAGGCAACACCACCCATGCCCGCTCTACTAAACAGGAGGCGACACGTACACCAAAGGCAGGCAAAGGTAACACTTCCCACGCCCGCCCAACCAACACTGGCAAGGGTCCACACTCGAATCGCCGCTTACATGGGACGAAGCGCCCGAAGTGGCTGAGGAAGAGTAACCAGCCGGACGAACAGAAAAATTAATATGGTAGTAAGGTGCATCCAAATAAACTTACAACATGCCAAGGCGGCTTCAGCGGTCCTGGCACAGGCCTTTATCCAGGAGCCGTACATTTATGGGAACCAGATAAAGCGACTACCAGGTAAGCTATTCTATGACTCCTTCAACGAAGGAGGGCCTGCCTGCTGATTGCTAATCATATCAACGCCTTTCTCTTTCCAGAATTTACCAATAAGGATCCGATTGAAATGAAGGTGAGCCTATCTCTCGAAGAAAACGCGCAAAACGACTTTAAGTTTTCAATTAAGGAGTTCGACAGGGTGTTCAGAATGGGCGCTTTTTTGGATTAGTTTAGGAATTCGCCTTGAGTGATTTTTTTTCAATCAAAACCATTTTTTGTACGCTACCATGTTAATGCGTTAGTAATATTTCGCCCGAAGAACCACGTGAAATGTGGCTTGTAGTATTAGAGCTTTAGTTTTGATGTGGCAAAAATTTGTATTGTTATCGATTTTATTGTAGCATATCGAACATTTGCCAATATCAAACGTTGTCAAGTTTGAATAGCTCGATATATGACAACAATACACAATTAAGTGATTCAGACAATATGGATGATTTTGAAGAAGGTGTGAAAATAACTGCTCTCGTCTTATTAAAGCCCTGTATTTTAATTTTTGCGCCGAGAGTTTAAAATGAGATTGTTCGATTAATCAATTAATATTATTAATAATAATTTTAGTTATTGTGTAGTCCTATTGCAAAACGGGTTTTTACAAATTTGTTGCTTTTCCACAATGATTTTTCATAAAAACCGGCCTCAAGCTCAATAAAAATTGTTTGATATATTAATACAAATATTATTTAAAGTACGCATCGCTATTAAATAAGTGATTTGTATTATTTATTGTTACCCTGAAGGTATTATATTCTTCTTGGGTTTTAAAAACTATACTATAGAAGCATCTCCAAAATTTGCCGGCTCTAAAATCTTCCACCTTAGGCTCCAGCATACTCAGTCCATCGGTAAATCCGACCCTGCTGTCAAGTTTAAATATCGGCAAATCAGCTGCACTTGATAGTAGTAGGTTGAATAAGGACTCTAACCGAGAGTGAAATAGGTAAAGACCAGTCACTTCCTGCTTTCTAGGCGTAACAAATTTTGACTCAGTACCCGCATTCAAGATACTCAGAACGTTAGACAGAATGTACTCGAAAAATCAATCTCTTCCCGCGTTGCATTTGCTGCTGCTCCAGATTTAATTCAATCAATCCGACGTTCCGATTCTCGCAGTATACCATAAAAGCTCAGTTAGGCAACGACGTAGCGTAAACGTAGGTTGACGTACGTACCGCCATGCGGTGGTGAGTTTTCGTTAACACGCGAATCCCATAAGATAGATCGTGTCTGCGTCAACCTACGTCTACGCTACGTCTACGCTACGTCGTTAACTATTTGCGCTTTAAGATTAGCGGCTTTCTCGGAGGTGACGGCAACAGAGAATCGTATCGAAAGTACCTGTAGGCAACAATGAAGAGGTTCCACCCGTTTTTGCCCTTGAACTGTACAAATTTGGTCACAGTAAAATTAGAAGACACTATAAGAGATGCTCTCAGTCTGGCCGATTTGAATTTTGAATTTTGAAAATTCAAAATCCACCATTGATACACCCCAGCAAAAAACACGATTACCACAGAAACGAAAGTGGAAACGAG